>NC_092109.1:47127282-47178527 GCF_045679555.1 Salvelinus alpinus
AGCCTCCAGCGACGGGGGGCGGATCCTTCAGAGGTTTTAAGTAAGTAAAATAAAAAGATATATATAAGTATAACAAAAATATATATATTTTAAGCTAAAAATCTACCGCCAAAATCTTCTTCCAGCAGTCAATAGGTTCTTCTAGCAAGCTCATAAAGAGTACCGCTCTCCCAAAAGACTTCATCCTTCTTTCTGCTAACTCATCGTGACTAGCACCTGCTCCAATGACACATTCAGTAGTTAACACCTAATGCGGAGGCAGGATGTTAGCCTACACAGGATGCCAGCCTTGGCAGGATGTCCCCTCCTGGCCGCTCTGACCAGGATGTTATCTCCTGGCCACTCTGACCAGGATGTCCCCTCCTGGCCGCTCTGACTAGAATGTCCCCTCCTGGCCGCTCTGACCAGGATGTCCCCTCCTGGCCGCTCTGACCAGGATGTCCCCTCCTGGCCGCTCTGACCAGGATGTCCCCTCCTGGCCGCTCTGACCAGGATGTCCCCTCCTGGCCGCTCTGACCAGGATGTCCCCTCCTGGCCGCTCTGACTAGAATGTCCCCTCCTGGCCGCTCTGACCAGGATGTCCCCTCCTGGCCGCTCTGACCAGGATATCGCCTCCTGGCCGCTCTGTCCAGGATATCGCCTCCTGGCCGCTCTAACCAGGATATCGCCTCCTGGCCGCTCTGACCAGGGGATTTCCAAGCTAGCATTCTTAATGTACTTTATTAACCTCAACTTTTAAAACACTAATTTTTAAACATTACCACTCCCCACTTATCTCCATTACAATCCCACTCTAACCTAATGTATTATTCACCTTACCTCTTAGCTATCCATCATTACAACATTTCAGCATTGATAACCTTTCATTGTCAACCTCCTGCGGCCTTGATCCTATAGGCTCAACAAAACCTAGTCTATACGCATCACATCCTTTAATGCAAACAACATCATGACATTGTTATCCTTGTTACTGCATGACACTAATCCCCTTGAAATAAATATCTTCCACTGTACATTTCCCCATGCTTTCAAACTTCAACATTTAACACATTTAAATTATTATTTTACTAAATTCCCAATTTGTTTATTTTACTTCTTTATCTTGTTTCTTATTTTCTGTAAAATGTCACAGAAAACTGGGCCTTAACCCAGTTACTCCTGGCAACTTCATATGATACGTATTATTATATTCCTCTCTCATTTACAAATATCATGACGTGAATCTGAGACGTGGCTCTGAGACGTGGCTGTATCTAGGTGGATTTTTATTCAACTGCGTCTGGCTAGCTAGCAAAAAATGTTAAGTCACCAAAATTATTTTAAATAATTATTGAGGTAGCTATGTAATCTAACTCAACTACTACAAACTAATTACAATTTTGCAAACTCATCACACGTCCTCATACTGCACTATGGAAACACCGCTAACCAAACAACGGCGCAGGGCATATGCACTGAATTAAACATTTAACATTTAACATTTAAGTCATTTAGCAGACGCTCTTATCCAGAGCGACTTACAAATTGGTGCATTCACCTTATGATATCCAGTGGAACAACCACTTTACAATAGTGCATCTCAGTCTTTTAAGGGGGGGGGGGGGGGTCAGAAGGATTACTTTATCCTATCCTAGGTATTCCTTAAAGAGGTGGGGTTTCAGGTGTCTCCGGAAGGTGGTGATTGACTCCGCTGACCTGGCGTCGTGAGGGAGTTTGTTCCACCATTGGGGTGCCAGAGCAGCGAACAGTTAAAGGCCGACTACATTTATTTCCCAGAACTGAAAAGTCGTCCCCTGATGTGGTTTAAGCTTGTTTAAGGTTGTGAACACAGAAAATCTAATTTGGTTGCTTTTCTATTAACCGCCTAAGGTCGATGTCCGCGCCCCAGTGGAAATCAAATTAGCATAATACCAAAAAAAAAACATACAAATCGGTCCGTTTAAGCTAGAGAGTATCTGTTAGTTTTTTTAATTGGATGTGTCTCAATCCATCGCATCCTCCTACATCGGTGGGTAGAGAGGGAAAAAGAGTGGTAGAGAGGAAGAAGGAGAGAGGGAGAGACGGAGATAGAAAAAGAGAGGAGAGAGAGATGTCAGAAAGGCAGATTGACGTGACGTGACGTTGAGTGAAAGAGGGGTGAAGGAAAGAAAGGAAATTAAACGTCATATTGAGCTTCAGCTTCTCCGTTCCCTCGTTCCACTTCAAGGCATCTCTCTTCCCCTCTCTACCTCTGTCTCTTCCTCCCCCCTCCCTCTCTCTCTTTCTCTGTCTCTGTCTCTCTCTCCCTCTCTCTCTTTCTCTGTCTCTGTCTCTCTCTCTCTCTCTCTCACAAACACTCACACTCTTTGATGAGTGACGTCAATCATGCCAATCAGAACGTAACGTGACATTTTGGTTGATTATATAACCTGTCTGTGTGTGTGTGTGTGTGTGTGTGTGTGTGTGTGTGTGTGTGTGTGTGTGTGTGTGTGTGTGTGTGTGTGTGTGTGTGTGTGTGTGTGTGTGTGTGAGAGAGAAAGAGAAGGAGAAGGAGAGAGAGAGAGAGAGAGAGAGAGAGAGAGAGAGAGAGAGAGAGAGAGAGAGAGAGATAGAATGAGGGAGAGGGAGAGAGAGAGAGACAGAGAGATAGAATGAGGGAGAGAGAGAGAACGAGGGACAGAGAGATAGAATGAGGGAGAGGGAGAGAGAGAGAGACAGAGAGATAGAATGAGGGAGAGGGAGAGAGAGAGAGACAGAGAGATAGAATGAGGGAGAGGGAGAGAGAGAGACAGAGAGATAGAATGAGGGAGAGAGAGAGACAGAGAGATAGAATGAGGGAGAAAAAGAGACAGAGAGATAGAATGAGGGGGAGAGAGAGAACGAGGGACAGAGAGATAGAATGAGGGAGAGGGAGAGAGAGAGAGAGATAGAATGAGGGAGAGAGAGAGAGACAGAGAGATAGAATGAGGGAGAGAGAGATACAGAGAGATAGAATGAGGGAGAGAGAGAGAACGAGGGACAGAGAGATAGAATGAGGGAGAGGGAGAGAGAGAGAGACAGAGAGATAGAATGAGGGAGAGGGAGAGAGAGAGAGATAGAATGAGGGAGAGGGAGAGAGAGAGAGACAGAGAGATAGAATGAGGGAGAGGGAGAGAGAGAGAGACAGAGAGATAGAATGAGGGAGAGAGAGAGAACGAGGGACAGAGAGATAGAATGAGGGAGAGGGAGAGAGAGAGAGAGAGAGAGAGACAGAGAGATAGAATGAGGGAGAGGGAGAGAGAGAGAGAGATAGAATGAGGGAGAGGGAGAGAGAGAGAGACAGAGAGATAGAATGAGGGAGAGGGAGAGAGAGAGAGAGAGACAGAGAGATAGAATGAGGGAGAGGGAGAGAGAGAGAGAGAGACAGAGAGATAGAATGAGGGAGAGGGAGAGAGAGAGAGAGATAGAATGAGGGAGAGAGAGAGAGAGAGAGAGAGACAGAGAGATAGAATGAGGGAGAGGGAGAGAGACAGAGAGATAGAATGAGGGAGAGAGAGAGAGAGATAGAATGAGGGAGAGAGAGAGAGAACGAGGGAGAGAGAGAGACTGAAAGAGACAGAGAGAGAGATAGAATGAGGGAGAGAGAGAGACAGAGAGAGACAGAGAGATAGAATGAGGGAGAGAGAGAGAGAGATAGAATGAGGGAGAGGGAGAGGGAGAGAGAGAGAGCGAGAGAGAGAGACAGAGAGATAGAATGAGGGAGAGGGAGAGGGAGAGAGAGCGGGGAGAAAGAGCGATAACTAGGAGGAGATACGGAGGAGTGGAGAGGAGATGAAAATGAAAAAAACTAATGTAGAAATATTTATATATCAGTTTTCAGAAATGTTGGTAAATTTGCTTTATTTTGTTTAAAGAACTTCTGAAAGAGATTGGTTTGTTTGGTTTCAATAACACACATGTATCACGACATGGTATCATGGCAGAGACACAAACAATTGTCTTGCAAAAGGATATATATTCGCCTCACTCTCAGAGAAAAAACTAGCACTGCAAGTCAAATATGACAAATAAATAACATGTTTATTAAGAACTGTACAAATGATACATTTGTTGACATAAACATTTTTTAAATAAATGTATATACTAAAATGTATCAATACAGTAATATGAGACCAAAGTCTGACCAAACACTATAGCATGAGGAGAGATTTCTAATGCGTTGATTTTATAAAGAAAATCAATATAATATGTTACAATACATCTAAGATCTATGAATGAAAGATCTGAGATATTTTACACACACATGAAGGTACCCATGAACAATAATTTCTGATTTAAAAAAGCACTAGTGTGAAAAATGTGTGGATATATAGGAGACAGTTGAGAAAGAATATTGAGAGGGAAAATGCAGTGAAATGGCCATCTGCAGTGAGATGAGTCACCTGTTTGCAATTTCACACACACACACACACACACACACACACACACACACACACACACACACACACACACACACACACACACACACACACACACACACACACACACACACACACACACACACACACACGCGTAATCTAAGACACACACGTAATCTAACACACACACATGTACACACATGTACACACACACACACACACACACACACACACACACACACACACACACACACACACACACACACACACACACACACACACACACACACACACACACACACACACACACACACACGCACACACACACACACGCATATTGTAACACACACACACACACACACACACACACACACACACACACACACACACACACACACACACACACACACACACACACACACACACACACACACACACACACACACGCATATTGTAACACACACAAACATTCCCCCCAAAAAGTTTGTGTTTTCAATTCCATCACACACTGTTCATTATGTCCAACGTAACACCAGTACACATGTGAAAACAGCACAACTATGTTTTGTACAAAGAAAATCTGAAGTTAAAACGTGTTCAGGTTGGCTGACATGGAGGACAAGAAAACATCCTCCGTTGGCCTGGAAACTCACAGGTATTTTTTTGCTTTTAATACTATCATGTGATGTCACAGAGAAGTATTTTTTTTTTATTACCTTTCATCTCATCTATTTAACAACAGATTATAGAAACACAGCGCTTTCACATACTGTATTTAGACACTGGTATGGTGCTGGAGGATAATGGCATACTGTATTTAGACACTGGTATGGTGCTGGAGGATAATCACATACTGTATTTAGACACTGGTATGGTGCTGGAGGATAATGGCATACTGTATTTAGACACTGGTATGGTGCTGGAGGATAATCACATACTGTATTTAGACACTGGTATGGTGCTGGAGGATAATGGCATACTGTATTTAGACACTGGTATGGTGATGGAGGATAATCACATATTGTATTTAGACACTGGTATGGTGCTGGAGGATAATGGCATACTGTATTTAGACACTGGTATGGTGCTGGAGGATAATCACATACTGTATTTAGACACTGGTATGGTGCTGGAGGATAATCACATACTGTATTTAGACACTGGTATGGTGCTGGAGGATAATGGCATACTGTATTTAGACACTGGTATGGTGATGGAGGATAATGGCATACTGTATTTAGACACTGGTATGGTGCTGGAGGATAATGGCATACTGTATTTAGACACTGGTATGGTGATGGAGGATAATCACATATTGTATTTAGACACTGGTATGGTGCTGGAGGATAATGGCATACTGTATTTAGACACTGGTATGGTGATGGAGGATAATCACATACTGTATTTAGACACTGGTATGGTGCTGGAGGATAATCACATATTGTATTTAGACACTGGTATGGTGCTGGAGGATAATGGCATACTGTATTTAGACACTGGTATGGTGATGGAGGATAATCACATACTGTATTTAGACACTGGTATGGTGCTGGAGGATAATCACATACTGTATTTAGACACTGGTATGGTGCTGGAGGATAATGGCATACTGTATTTAGACACTGGTATGGTGATGGAGGATAATCACATATTGTATTTAGACACTGGTATGGTGCTGGAGGATAATGGCATACTGTATTTAGACACTGGTATGGTGATGGAGGATAATCACATATTGTATTTAGACACTGGTATGGTGCTGGAGGATAATTGCATACTGTATTTAGACACTGGTATGGTGATGGAGGATAATCACATACTGTATTTAGACACTGGTATGGTGATGGAGGATAATGACATACTGTATTTAGACACTGGTATGGTGATGGAGGATAATCACATACTGTATTTAGACACTGGTATGGTGATGGAGGATAATGACATATTGTATTTAGACACTGGTATGGTGATGGAGGATAATGACATATTATATTTAGACACTGGTATGGTGATGGAGGATAATGACATACTGTATTTAGACACTGGTATGGTGATGGAGGATAATGACATACTGTATTTAGACACTGGTATGGTGATGGAGGATAATCACATATTGTATTTAGACACTGGTATGGTGCTGGAGGATAATGGCATACTGTATTTAGACACTGGTATGGTGATGGAGGATAATCACATACTGTATTTAGACACTGGTATGGTGATGGAGGATAATGACATACTGTATTTAGACACTGGTATGGTGATGGAGGATAATCACATACTGTATTTAGACACTGGTATGGTGATGGAGGATAATGACATATTGTATTTAGACACTGGTATGGTGATGGAGGATAATGACATATTGTATTTAGACACTGGTATGGTGATGGAGGATAATGACATACTGTATTTAGACACTGGTATGGTGATGGAGGATAATGACATACTGTATTTAGACACTGGTATGGTGATGGAGGATAATCACATATTGTATTTAGACACTGGTATGGTGCTGGAGGATAATGACATATTGTATTTAGACACTGGTATGGTGATGGAGGATAATGACATATTGTATTTAGACACTGGTATGGTGATGGAGGATAATGACATACTGTATTTATACACTGGTATGGTGCTGGAGAATAATGACATATTGTATTTAGACACTGGTATGGTGCTGGAGGATAATGACATATTGTATTTAGACACTGGTATGGTGCTGGAGGATAATGACATATTGTATTTAGACACTGGTATGGTGATGGAGGATAATGACATATTGTATTTAGACACTGGTATTGTGCTGGAGGATAATGACATACTGTATTTAGACACTGGTATGGTGATGGAGGATAATGACATACTGTATTTAGACACTGGTATGGTGCTGGAGGATAATGGCATACTGTATTTAGACACTGGTATGGTGATGGAGGATAATCACATACTGTATTTAGACACTGGTATGGTGATGGAGGATAATGACATACTGTATTTAGACACTGGTATGGTGATGGAGGATAATCACATACTGTATTTAGACACTGGTATGGTGATGGAGGATAATGACATATTGTATTTAGACACTGGTATGGTGATGGAGGATAATGACATATTGTATTTAGACACTGGTATGGTGATGGAGGATAATGACATACTGTATTTAGACACTGGTATGGTGATGGAGGATAATGACATATTGTATTTAGACACTGGTATGGTGATGGAGGATAATCACATATTGTATTTAGACACTGGTATGGTGCTGGAGGATAATGACATATTGTATTTAGACACTGGTATGGTGATGGAGGATAATGACATATTGTATTTAGACACTGGTATGGTGATGGAGGATAATGACATACTGTATTTATACACTGGTATGGTGCTGGAGAATAATGACATATTGTATTTAGACACTGGTATGGTGCTGGAGGATAATGACATATTGTATTTAGACACTGGTATGGTGCTGGAGGATAATGACATATTGTATTTAGACACTGGTATGGTGATGGAGGATAATGACATATTGTATTTAGACACTGGTATGGTGATGGAGGATAATGACATACTGTATTTATACACTGGTATGGTGCTGGAGTATAATGACATACTGTATTTAGACACTGGTATGGTGCTGGAGGATAATGACAAATTGTATTTAGACACTGGTATGGTGATGGAGGATAATCACATACTGTATTTAGACACTGGTATTGTGCTGGAGGATAATTACATACTGTATTTAGACACTGGTATGGTGATGGAGGATAATGACATATTGTATTTAGACACTGGTATTGTGCTGGAGGATAATGACATACTGTATTTAGACACTGGTATGGTGATGGAGGATAATGACATATTGTATTTAGACACTGGTATGGTGCTGGAGGATAATGACATACTGTATTTAGACACTGGTATGGTGCTGGAGGATAATGACATACTGTATTTAGACACTGGTATGGTGCTGGAGGATAATGGCATACTGTATTTAGACACTGGTATGGTGCTGGAGAATAATGACATATTGTATTTAGACACTGGTATGGTGCTGGAGAGTAATGACATACTGTATTTATACACTGGTATGGTGCTGGAGGATAATGACATACTGTATTTAGACACTGGTATGGTGCTGGAGGATAATGACATACAGTATTTAGACACTGGTATGGTGATGGAGGATAATGACATACTGTATTTAGACACTGGTATGGTGCTGGAGGATAATGACATATTGTATTTAGACACTGGTATGGTGCTGGAGGATAATGACATACTGTATTTAGACACTGGTATGGTGCTGGAGAATAATGAATATGAGGTTGACACACACAAACATACATACATACACACACAGACAGATAGACACACACACTTCCCTGTTTGAAGGAAGACTTTGAACGTCTGTATCAAAGTGAACCAGAAAACATGTAGCAGCCAGTCCGCACGTCACAACATGAAAGACAACAGATATACAGAAAAACACACAGAGAAACACACAAGCTATTTGTAAGGAAACAGAAAAATGCCAGGGAGGGAGTGAGAGATAAAGGGAAAATTCTAACAGGAAAATGAGAGATCTAAGAGAGAAAAAATCATATCCAAAACATACAGGTTGATATCAGAACACCTCCTTCTAAATGGGGGAAACATCAGATCTAAAATGTACTGGTTGATATCAGGACACCTCCTTCTAAATGGGGGAAACATCAGATCTAAAATGTACTGGTTGATATCAGAACACCTCCTTCTAAATGGGGGAAACATCAGATCTAAAATGTACTGGTTGATATCAGAACATCAACTTCTAAATGGGGGAAACATCAGATCTAAAATGTACTGGTTGATATCAGGACATCTCCTTCTAAATGGGGGAAACATCAGAACTAAAATGTACTGGTTGATATCAGAACATCAACTTCTAAATGGCGGAAACATCAGATCTAAAATGTACTGGTTGATATCAGAACATCAACTTCTAAATGGGGGAAACATCAGATCTAAAATGTACTGGTTGATATCAGAACACCTCCTTCTAAATGGGGGAAACATCAGATCTAAAATGTACTGGTTGATATCAGAACACCTCCTTCTAAATGGGGGAAACATCAGATCTAAAATGTACTGGTTGATATCAGAACATCAACTTCTAAATGGGGGAAACATCAGATCTAAAATGTACTGGTTGATATCAGGACACCTCCTTCTAAATGGGGGAAACATCAGATCTAAAATGTACTGGTTGATATCAGAACATCTCCTTCTAAATGGGGGAAACATCAGATCTAAAATGTACTGGTTGATATCAGAACATCAACTTCTAAATGGCGGAAACATCAGATCTAAAATGTACTGGTTGATATCAGAACATCAACTTCTAAATGGGGGAAACATCAGATCTAAAATGTACTGGTTGATATCAGGACACCTCCTTCTAAATGGGGGAAACATCAGATCTAAAATGTACTGGTTGATATCAGAACATCAACTTCTAAATGGGGGAAACATCAGATCTAAAATGTACTGGTTGATATCAGAACACCTCCTTCTAAATGGGGGAAACATCAGATCTAAAATGTACTGGTTGATATCAGAACATCAACTTCTAAATGGGGGAAACATCAGATCTAAAATGTACTGGTTGATATCAGACATCAACTTCTAAATGGGGGAAACATCAGATCTAAAATGTACTGGTTGATCACTCAGGGGGAACATCAGACTGTCGGGTCGCACCCCCAAATGGGGGAAACATCAGATCTAAAAGTACGGGAACAGAACACCTCCCTTGGGGGCACAGACTGTCTGGGAACAGCATCCTCCACGGTGATGCTGGGTGAGAGAATGCCAAGAGTGTGCAAATCTGTCAAGACAAAGGGTGGCTACTTTGAAGACTCTGATATATTAAATATATTTTGATATGTTTAACACTTCTTTGGTTACTCCATTATTCAATACGTGTTATTTCATAGTTTTGATGTCTTAACTATTATTATACAATGTAGAAAATGGTAAAAAGATTAAGAAAATCCCATGAATGAGTAACTGTGTCCAAACTTTTGACTGGTACTGTGTATATATATATATATATATACACATTATCGTTCAAAGGTTTGGGGTCACTTAGAAATGTCCTTGTTTTTGAAAGAAAAGCACAGAAAGTCCATTAAAATAACATCAAATTGACCAGAAAAACAGTGGCTGGAAGCTGGAAACGGCAGATTTGTTATGGAATATCTACATAGGTGTACAGAGGCCCGTTATCAGCAACCATCACTCCTGTGTTCCAATGGCACGTTGTGTTAGCTAATCCAAGTTTATAATTTTAAAAGGCTAATTGATCATTAGAAAACCCTTTTGCAATATTTTAACACAGTTGAAAACTGTTCTGCTGATTTAAAGAAGCAATAAAACTGGCCTTCTTTAGACTAGGTGAGTATCTGGAGAATCAGCATTTGTGCGTTCGATTACAGGCTCAAAATGGCCAGAAACAAAGAACTTTCTTCTGAAACTCATCAGTCTATTCTTGTTGTGAGAAATTAAGGCTATTCCATGCGAGAAATTGCCAAGAAACTGAAGATCTCATACAACGCTGTGTACTACTCCCTTCACAGAACAGCGCAAACTGGCTCTAACCAGAATAGAAAAAGGAGTGGGAGGCCCTGGTGCACAACTGAGCAAGAAGACAAGTACATTAGAGTGTCTAGTTTGAGAAACAGACGCCTCACAAGTCCTCAACTGGCAGCTTCATTAAATAGTAAGTGCCAAACACCAGTCTCAATGTCAACAGTGAAGAGGCGACTCTGGGATGCTGGCCTTCTAGGCAGAGTTGCAAAGAAAAAGCCATATCTCAGACTGGCCAATAAAAATAAAAGATTAAGATGGGCAAAAGAACACAGACACTGGACAGAGGAACTCTGCCTAGAAGGCCAGCATCCCGGAGTCGCCTCTTCACTGTTGACGTTGAGACTGGTGTTTTGCGGGTACTATTTAATGAAACTGCCAGGCTGAGTTGTAGTCATTGAACAGGATTCTTGCGTAGTGCCTTGCCCGACAGTTCCCACCTTTTGGGATCACGGTGGGGATTAGCCCTTCTCAGTACCTCTTTACATGGCTGGGTTCCCGGGCTTGGGAACCTGAGCTGCTGCAGGACCATCAGCCTACGTTTCCGCACTTCTCCTATGCCTCTGGATCATGTACCCCGCCTCAACCAGATAGTTGTCCAGATACATTTGATCCCTTTTGGCTTCATACCCCGTCTGCCTTGGGGTTGCCCTTACACCGTCCTTGGTGAGCATCAACAGTACCTCTGGGGTATCCTTTCCCACCGCCTTGAGGTACTTATCCGATAACTCATTAGGACTTATTATGGTGCCTATCGCCTCCCTTCCTAGGGACCCGAGAGAGTTCCCCTCAGGACTCCCGAGCTAGGAGAATGTGCTTCTCCTCCCATTGCTGATCTAGCTCAGCTAATTAACCTGGTCCTATTGATAACCTCTAAAGGTGTCCCCGAGGGGAAGTAACACAAAGATGTTGGACAGAGCTTCATTCACCGTTGACCATGTTCCCTGGAGGGAAAGTAACACAAAGATGTTGGACAGAGCTTCATTCACCGTTGACCATTTTCCCTGGAAGGGAAGTAACACAAAGATGTTGGACAGAGCTTCATTCACCGTTGACCATGTTCCCTGGAGGGAAAGTAACACAAAGATGTTGGACAGAGCTTCATTCACCGTTGACCATTTTCCCTGGAAGGGAAGTAACACAAAGATGTTGGACAGAGCTTCATTCACCGTTGACCATTTTCCATGGAAGGGAAGTAACACAAAGTTGTTGGACAGAGCTTCATTCACCGTTGACCATTTTCCATGGAAGGGAAAGTAACACAAAGATGTTGGACAGAGCTTCGGCAAAAATTAGATTACTGCTATATTCTCTTACTTGATGGGCCTATCGAATTTAAACCTCCTTGTATTTGGGTGGGTTTTCCTACCCAGCTTATGGTTTATTTTTGTTACTTAATTGTGGGCTTTTTCAAGACTAACCCTTTAGTCCAAGGCTCTTTTTACCGAGCCCACCCAGGGATGCCAAGAATGTCTTGGCATTTCTCTCCCCTGAGATTAATGAGCTAGCCTAGGTTACCCCTGCTTCTCTACTGGCGTTGCGGGAGAAACCTTTGGAGAAACCTTTTTACTAAAACCCACTCAGCGGGGCATCCAACTCAGGGCTATTCGACCAGGGGGAACTTGAGTTCTGAGTATACTTTCTCCGCTCGGCAACTGTTATTGTTTAATAAATACCCACGGGAGCGCATCACAAACCCTTCACCTGCGAACCTGGAGTTGCTCGCGGTAATGGGACCTAGTGTCCCACGAGACTAAAGAGGTATAATCACCGTGTCTTAGCCTAACATCCTGAGACATGTTTCATACACACACCGAGCATGGACCCGACACAGTAATGGACCCGACGCAGTAATGGACCCGACGCAGTAATGGACCCGACGCAGTAATGGACCCGACGCAGTAATGGACCCGACGCAGTAATGGACCCGACGCAGTAATGGACCCGACACAGTAATGGACCCGACACAGTAATGGACCCGACACAGTAACAAAAAGAGGCACCCCTCTGGCCTGTCTCGGTCGGTGGACCCTCGAGAGAGAGCCTGGATTTATTCAAGCAAAGCCTTTTACAAACAGTCTACTTAAGGAGAAGGAGTGAAGGAGGGAGGAGGAGGTGAAGGGAGGGAAGGAGGGAGGTTAAGGGAGGGAAGGAGGAGGTTAAGGGAGGGAAGGATGGAGGTGAAGGGAGAGAAGGAAGGAGGGAGGAAGGTGAAGGGAGGGAAGGAGGAGGTTAAGGGAGGGAAGGAGGAGGTTAAGGGAGGGAAGGAGTGAAGGAGGGAGGAGGAGGTGAAGGGAGGGAAGGAGGAGGTTAAGGGAGGGAAGGAGGAGGTTAAGGGAGGGAAGGAGTGAAGGAGGGAGGAGGAGGTGAAGGAGGGAGGAGGAGGTGAAGGGAGGGAAGGAGGAGGTTAAGGGAGGGAAGGAGTGAAGGAGGGAGGAGGGGGTGGAGGGAGGGAAGGAGGGAGGTAAAGGGAGGGAAGGAGTGAAGGAGGGAGGAGGAGGTGAAGGGAGGTAAAGGGAGGGAAGGAGGGAGGAAGGTGAAGGGAGGAAAGGAGGGAGGAGGAGGTGAAGGGAGAGAAGGAAGGAGGGAGGAAGGTGAAGGGAGAAAAGGAGGGAGGAGAAGGGAGGGCAGGAGGGAGGTGAATGGACGGAAGGAAGGTGAAGTAAGGGCAGGAAGGAAAGTGAAGGGAGGGCAGGGCAGGAAGGAAGGAGGGAGGTGAAGGGAGGGGAAGAGGGAAGATGAATGGATGGAAGAATGGGAGGTGAATGGAGGGAGGGGGTGAAGGGAGGGAAGGAGGGAGGGAAGGAGGGGAGGTGATTGGAGGGAAGGAGGGTAGGATGGAAGGAGTGAGGGAAGGAGGGAGGGGAGGGAGGGAGGGAAGGAGGGAGGAAAGGAGGGAGGGAAGGAGGGGAGGTGAAATGAAGTGAAGGGCGGTGAAGGGGAGCTGGACTGTATATTAATTCATTTTCTCTTTGTGTTTGACTTATACTCTCTTTTTCTGCTCTGGACTCATCATGAAGGAACTAAAACCAGAATACACACACACACACACACACACACACACACAGCTTGTGTGTGTAGTGGAGTGTGTGAAAGTAGATAGTGATGGTGGTCTGAGTGGCTAGCCAGCAGACTATTACTGTTATCATCAACCCTGCACACACACACACACACACACACACACACACACACACACACATGCCAAACCTTGTCTGCGTCAGAACCCTCGGCGACACCCTGCTACCCGCAAAGCATCATCAACACAAAGGAGGACAAAAACGGGTTGAATCATCCTCTCACTCTTTCAATTACCTGCCCCCACCATCCCACCATCCCACCATCCCACCACCCCACCATCATCCTCATCCTCTCATCCTCCCATCCCCTCATCCTCTCATCCCCTCAGCCTCCCATCCTCCCATCCTCTCATCCTCCCGTCCTCTCATCCTCTCATCCTCTCATCCTCCTATCCTCCCATCCCCTCAGCCTCTCATCCTCCCATCCTCCCATCCCCTCATCCTCTCATCCTCCCATCCTCTCATCCTCTCATCCCCTCAGCCTCCCATCCTCCCATCCTCTCATCCTCTCATCCTCCTATCCTCCCATCCCCTCATCCCCTCATCCTCTCATCCTCTCATCCTCCCATCCCCTCAGCCTCCCATCCTCTCATCTCTCATCATTCATCCTCTATCCTCCCATCCCCCCATCCTCTCATCCTCCCATCCTCTCATCCTCTCATCCTCCCATCCCCTCATCCTCTCATCCTCCCATCCCCTCATCCTCTCATCCTCTCATCCTCTCATCCTCTCATCCTCCCATCCTCCCATCCCCTCATCCTCCCATCCTCCCATCCCCTCATCCCCTCATCCTCTCATCCTCTCATCATTCTATCCTCTCATCCTCCCATCCTCCCATCCTCCCATCCTCTCATCCTCTCATCCTCTCATCCTCCCATCCCCCCATCCCCTCATCCTCTCATCCTCCCATCCTCTCATCCTCCCATCCTCCCATCCTCTCATCCTCCCATCCTCCCATCCCCTCATCCTCCCATCCTCTCATCCTCCCATCCTCCCATCCCCTCATCCCCTCATCCTCTCATCCCTCTCATCCTCCCATCCTCCCATCCCCTCATCCTCCCATCCTCCCATCCTCTCATCCCCTCATCCTCTCATCCTCTCATCATTCTATCCTCTCATCCTCTCATCCTCTCATCCTCCCATCCTCTCATCCTCTCATCCTCCCATCCTCCCATCCTCTCATCCTCTCATCCTCCCATCCTCTCATCCTCTCATCCTCCCATCCTCCTCCCATCCCCTCATCCTCCCATCCTCTCATCCTCCCATCCTTTCATCATTCTATCCTCTCATCCTCCCATCCTCTCATCCTCTCATCCTCCCATCCTCTCATCCTCCCATCCTCCCATCCTCCCATCCCCTCATCCTCTCATCCTCTCATCCTCCCATCCCCTCATCCTCCCATCCTCTCATCCTCTATCCTCTCATCCTCCTATCTTCCCGTCCTCCCGTCCTCCCGTCCTCTCATCCTCTCATCCTCCTATCCTCCCATCCTCCCATCCTCCCATCCTCTGCCTGCCCTCCCCCCTACATCCCTTAATCTCATCCCCCTTTTTCTCCCTCCATCATCCTGAAGGAGAGGTCAGTACAGGTGCATCAAAGCTGGGACCGAGAGACTGAAAAAAAGCTTCTATCTCCAGGCCATCAGACTGTTAAATAGCCATTACTAGCCGGCCTCCGCCCAGTACCCTGCCCTGAACTTAGTCATTGTCACTAGCCGGCAACCACCCGGTTACTCAACTCTGCACCTTAGAGGCTGCTGCCCTATGTACATAGACATGGAATCACTGGCCACAATGTTAACATACTGTTTTACCTACTTCATATGTATACTGTGTTGTAGTCAAGTCCATCCTATTGCTGTACATATACTATTCCATCTATATATTCTTTCAACATACTGTCCATCATGTCTATACATCCAATCAGATGTTATTGGTTACATATTTAACAGATGTTATTGGTTACATATTTAACAGATGTTATTGGTTACATATTTAGCAGATGTTATTGGTTACATATTTAACAGATGTTATTGGTTACATATTTAACAGATGTTATTGGTTACATATTTAGCAGATGTTATTGGTTACATATTTAACAGATGTTATTGGTTACATATTTAACAGATGTTATTGGTTACATATTTAACAGATGTTATTGGTTACATATTTAACAGATGTTATTGGTTACATATTTAACAGATGTTATTGGTTACATATTTAACAGATGTTATTGGTTACATATTTAGCAGATGTTATTGGTTACATATTTAACAGATGTTATTGGTTACATATTTAACAGGTGTTATTGGTTACATATTTAGCAGATGTTATTGGTTACATATTTAGCAGATGTTATTGGTTACATATTTAACAGGTGTTATTGGTTACATATTTAACAGGTGTTATTGGTTACATATTTAACAGGTGTTATTGGTTACATATTTAGCAGATGTTATTGGTTACATATTTAACAGGTGTTATTGGTTACATATTTAACAGATGTTATTGGTTACATATTTAACAGATGTTATTGGTTACATATTTAGCAAATGTTATTGTGGGTGTAGTGAAATGCTTGAGTTCCCATCTCCAACAGTGCAGTAGTATCTAACAATACACACAATTATAAAAGTAAAATAATGGAATTAAGTATAAATATTAGGACGAGCAATTTCTTTTCACCTTTATTTAACCAGGTGGCCAGTTGAGAACAAGTTCTCATTTACAACTGCGACCTGGCCAAGATAAAGCAAAGAAGGGCGACAAAAACAACAACACAGAGTTACACATAAACAAACGTACAGTCAATAACACAAAAGAAAAATAGAAAAATAGAAAAATCTATGTACATTGTGTGCAAATGTAGAAGAGTAGGGCGGTAAGACAATAAATAGGCCCTAGAGGTGAAATAATTACAATTTAACATTAATACTGTGATAGATGTGCAGATGATGACGTGCAAGTAGAGATACTGGGGTGAAAAAGACCAAGAGGGTAAGTAATAATATGGAGATGAGGTAGTCGGGTGTGCTATTTACAGATTGGCTGTGTACAGGTATAGTGATCGGTAAGCTGCTCAGACAGCTGATGCTTAAAGGAGATATAAGACTCCAGCTTCAGATATTTTTGCAATTCGTTCCAGTCAATGGCAGCAGAGAACTGGAAGGAAAGGCGGCCAAAGGAAGTGTTGGCTTTGGGGATGGCCAGTGCAATATACCTGCTGGAGCGCGTACTACGGGTGGGTGTTGCTATGTTGACCAGTGAGCTGAGATAAGGCGGGGCTTTACCTAGCAAAGACTTATAGATGACCTGGAGCCAGTGGGTTTGGCGACGGATATGTAGTGAGGGACAGCCAACGAGAGCATACAGGTCGCAGTGGTGGGTAGTATATGGGGCTTTGGTGATAAAACAGATGGCGCTGTGATAGACTGCATCCAGTTTGCTGAGTAGAGTGTTGGAGGCTATTTTGTAAATTACATCGTCAAGGATCGGTAGGATGGTCAGTTTTACGAGGGTATGTTTGGCAGCATGAGTGAAGGATGCTTTGTTGCGAAATAGAAAGCAGATTCTAGATTTAATTTTGGATTGGAGATGCTTAATGTGAGTCTGGAAGGAGAGTTTAACCAGACACCTAGGTATTTGTAGTTGTCCACATATTCTAGGTCAGAACCGTCCAGAGTAGTGATGCTAGCCGGGCAGGAGGGTGCGGGCAGCAATCGGTTGAAGATCATGCACTTAGTTTTACTAGCATATAAAAGCAGTTGGAGGCCATGGAAGGAGTGTTGTATGGCGTTGAAGCTCGTTTGGAGGTTTGTTAGCACAGTGTCCAAAGAAGGGCCAGATGTGTACAGAATGGTGTCATCTTCGTAGAGGTGGATCAGAGAATCACCAGCAGCAAGAGCGACATCATTGATATATACAGAGAAAACAATCGGCCCCATAGAGACTGCCAGAGGTCCGGAACAGGCCCTCTGATTTGACACACTGAACTCTATCTGAGAAGTAGTTGGTGAACCAGGCGAGGTAGTCATTTGAGAAGCCAAGGCTATTGAGTCTGCCGATAAGAATGCGGTGATTGACAGAGTCGAAAGCCTTGGCCAGGTCGATGAAGATGGCTGCACAGTATTGTCTTTTATCGATGGCGGTTATGATATAATTTAGGACCTTGAGCGTGGCTGAGGTGCACCCATGACCAGCTCGGAAACCAGATTGCATAGCGGAGAAGGTACGGTGGCATTCAAAATGGTCAGTGTTCTGTTTATTAACTTGGCTTTCGAAGATTTTAGAAAGGCAGGGTAGGATAGATATAGGTCTATCACAGTTTGGGTCTAGAGTGTCCCCCCCTTTGAAGAGGGGGATGACTGCAGCTGCTTTCCAATCTTTGGGAATCTCAGATGATACGAAAGAGAGGTTGAATAGGCTAGTAATAGGGGTTGCAACAATTTCGGCGGATAATTTTAGAAAGAGAGGGTCCAGATTGTCTAGCCCGGCTGATTTGCAGGGATCCACATTTTGCAGTTCTTTCAGAACATCAGCTGTCTGGATTTGGGTGAAGGAGAAGCGGGTGGTGGGGGGGGGGGGGGTTGGGAAAGTTGCTGCAGGGGGTGCTGAGATGTTGGCCGGGGAAGGGGTAACCAGGTGGAAAGCATGGTCAGCCAAGGCAAAATGCTTATTGAAATTATCAATTATCGTACATTTATCGGTGGTGACAGTGTTTCCTAGCCTCAGTGTAGTGGGCAGCTGGGAGGAGGTGCTCTTATTCTGCATGGACTTTACAGTGTCCCAAATCTTTTTGGAATTAGTGCTACAGGAAGCAAATTGCTGTTTGAAAAAGCTAGCCTTAGCTTTCCGAACTGACTGAGTATATTGGTTCATGACTTCCATGAAAAGTTGCATATCACGGGGGCTGTTCGATGCTAATGCAGAACGCCATAGGATGTTTTTGTGTTGGTTAAGGGCGGTCAGGTCTGGAGAGAACCAAGGGCTATATCTGTTCCTGGTTCTAAATTTCTTGAATGGGGCGTGCTTATTTAAGATGGTGAGGAAGGCATTTTTTTAAATAACCAGGCATCCTCTACTGACGGGATGAGATGAATATCCTTCCAGGATACCCCGGCCAGGTCGATTAGAAAGGCCTGCACGCTGAAGTGTTTCAGGGAGCGTTTGACAGAGATGAGTGGAGGTCGTTTGACCGCTGACCCATTACGGATGCAGGCAATGAGGCAGTGATCGCTGAGATCTTGGTTGAAAACAGCAGAGGTATTTAGAGGGCAAGTTGGTTAGGATGATATCTATGAGGGTGCTCTTGTTTACGGCTTTGGGGTGGTACCTGGTAGGTTCATTGACAATTTGTGTGAGATTGAGGGCATCAAGCTTAGATTGTAGTAGATTGTAGGATGGCTGGGGTGTTAAGCATGTTCCAGTTTAGGTCGCCTAGCAGCACGAGCTCTGAAGATAGATGGGGGGCAATCAGTTCACATATGGTGTCCAGAGCACAGCTGGGGGCAGAGGGTGGTCTATAGCAGGCGGCAACGGTGAGAGACTTGTTTTTAGAGAGGTGGATTTTTAAAAGTAGAAGTTCAAATTGCTTGGGTACAGACCTGGATAGTAGGACAGAACTCTGCAGGCTATCTCTGCAGTAGATTGCAACACCGCCCCCTTTGGCCGTTCTATCTTGTCTGAAAATGTTGTAGTTAGGAGATTTCAGAATTTTTGGTTTTCTTCCTGGGCCAGGATTCAGACACGACTAGAACATCCGGGTTGGCAGTGTGTGCTAAATCAGGGAATAAAACAAACTTAGGGAGGAGGCTTCTAATGTTAACATGCATGAAACCAAGGCTTTTACGGTTACAGAAGTCATCAAAAGAGAGCGCCTGGGGAATAGGAGTGGAGCTAGGCACTGCAGGGCCTGGATTCACCTCTACATCACCAGAGGAACAGAGGAACAGAGGAGGAGTAGGATAAGGGTACGGCTAAAAGCTATGAGAATTGGTCGTCTAGAACGTCCGGAACAGAGTAAAAGGAGGTTTCTGGGGGCGATAAAATAGCTTCAAGGTCTAATGTACAGACAAAGGTATGATAGGATGTGAATACAGTGGAGGTAAACCTAGGTATTGAGTGATGATGAGAGAGATATAGTCTCTAGAAACATCATTGAAACCAGGAGATGTCATCGCATGTGTGGGTGGTGGAACTGAAAGGTTAGATAAAGTATATTGAGCAGGGCTAGAGGCTCTACAGTGAAATAAGCCAGTAAACACTAACCAGAATAGTAATGGACAAGGCATATTGACATTAAAGAGAAGCATGCATAGTCGAATGATCATCAGGGTCCAGTGAGTAGTGAGGTTGGTTGGGATAACGGCGATTCAGACAGCTAGCTGAGCCATCGGTAGCAAGCTAGCATAGGATGGAAGTCTGTTTTTAGCCACCTCGTGCGTTTCCGACGGTAGATTAGTGGGGTTCCGTGTGGTAGAGGGGATCAATCCAATTGGCAAAATAGATATAGTTATAGTGACCCAAGAAAAATTGTCCGATAGATAGACCTATTCAGATAGCAGCCGATAAGACAGCTAACGATTAGCGGGCCGCAGATGGGCGTTCAGGTAACATCGCGACGGAGGTGCCAGTTGGATAACTCCCTCGGGCAGATAACGTCGGTAGTCAGTCGTGAAGACCCGGTGTGGCTCCGCATCGGCAGTAAAACGGGTCCAGATAGGTGATTGGAGCCCAGGAGTGGCTGATGGAACTCTTCAGCTGGCTAGTTCCGGAATAATTGATGTTTTCTCTGGGATCGACGGAAGCCAATAGTCACACGGATAGCAGCTAGCTAGCTGCGATAGACAAGGCATATTGACAATAGGGTGAGACTTGTGTAGCCAAGTGATCATAGGGTCCAGTGAGTAGCTAGGCGAGCTGGAGGCACGGTGATTCAGACAGCTAGCAGGCCGGGGCTAGCAGATGGGCCTCAGGGGGACGTCGCAACGGGGGAGCCTGTTGAAACCCCCTCGGACGGTTACGTCGGCAGACCAGTCGTGATGGATCGGCAGGACTCCCTGTCGGCAGCAAAGGGTCCAGGCCAATTGGCAGAAGAGGTATTGAAGCACAGAAATTATTTGGCTAGCCGGGGGTAGGGCCTAGCTCCAGGCTAACTGGTGCTTGCTTGGGGCAGAAACGCCCTCGGATGGTTACGTTGGTAAACCAGTTGTGATGGATCGGCGGGGCTCCGTGTCGGCAGCGAAGGTTCCAGGCCAATTGGCAAAATAGGTAATTGAAGCCCAGGGATTGCTTGATGGAATCTCTTCGGCTAGCCGGGAGATGGGCCTAGTTCGATAAAAGGCACCTAAAGACTCTCAGAACCATGAGAAACAAGATTCCCTCTTCTGATGAAACAAAGATTGAACTTTTTAGCCTGAATGCCAAGCGTCACTGTAACAATCGTCGTTGGAAGCATACTCGGACCAAAGCGCAGCGTGATCTGGGTTCCACATATTTATGGAAGTGAAACTTTGAACAAGACAAAAAAAAAGAATCAACGAAACATGATGTCAAATTAAGTGCTCACAGGCAACAACACAAAAACAAGATCCCACAAAACACAGTGGGGAAATGGCTTCCTAAATATGATCCCCAATCAGAGAAAACGATAAACAGCTGCCTCTGATTGGGAACCATATCAGGCCAACATAGAAAAAAACTACCTAGATAACCCACCCTAGTCACAACCCGACCAAACCAACATAATGAATAAAAGGCTCTCTATGGTCAGGGCGTGACAGTCACATCTGGAGGAAACGGTGAAGCAAGGTGGTGGCAGCAACGTGCTGTGGGGGTGTTTTTCGGCTGCAGGGACTGGGAGACTAGTCAGGATCAAGGGAAAGATGAACAGATCAAAGTACAGAGAGATCCTTGATGAAAACCTGCTCCAGTGCGCTCAGGACCTCAGACTGGGGGAAAAGGTTCACCTTCCAACAGGATGACGACCCTAAGCACACATTCAAGACAATGTAGGAGTGGCTTCAGGACAAGTCTCTGAATATCCTTGAGTGGCCCAGCCAGAGCTCGGACTTGAACCTGATCGAACATCTCTGGAGAGACCTGAAAAAAGCTGTGTAGCAACGCTCCCCATCCAACCTGACAGAACTTGAGAGGATCTGCAGAGAAGAAATGGGAGAAACTCCTCAAATACAGGTGTAGCATCATACCCAAGAAGACTCGAGGCTGTAATTGCTACAGATCGGAAGTTTACATTAAAAATCGTGTTTTTTTTGCTTTGTTTTGAATTCTGTTCATTGAGCTATAGTCAATGAACAGCATTCTTACATACAGTTGATGTCGGAAGTTTACATACACTTGTTGGAGTCATTAAAAATCATTTTTTCAACCACTCCACAAATTTCTTGTTAACAAACTAAAGTTTTGGCAAGTCAGTTAGGACATCTACTTTGTGCATGACACAAGTAATTTTTCCAACAATTGTTTACAGACAGATTATTTCACTTATAATTAACTGTATCACAATTCCAGTGGGTCAGAAGTTTACATACATCAAGTTGACTGTGCCTTTAAACAGCTTGGAAAATTCCAGAAAATTATGTCATGGCTTTAGAAGCTTCTGATAGGCTAATTGACATAATTTGAGTCAATTGGAGGTGTACTTGTGGATGTATTTCAAGGTCTACCTTCAAACTCAGTGCCTCTTTGCTTGCTTGACATCACGGGAAAATCAAAAGAAATCAGCCTAGACCTCAGAAAAAAATTGTAGACCTCCACAAGTCTGGTTCATCCTTGGGAGCAATTTCCAAACGCCTGAAGGTTCCATGTTCATCTGTACAAACAATAGTACGCAAGTATAAACACCATGGGACCACGGAGCCGTCATACCGCTCAGGAAGGAGATGCGTTCTGTCCCCTAGAGATCAAATCAAATGAAAGTGTATTTGTCACGAATACAACCTTAAAGTGATAGTGCGGGGAAAAAAAGTGTGTGTGTGTGTGTGTGTGTGTGTGTGTGTGTGTGTGTGTGTGTGTGTGTGTGTGTGTGTGTGTGTGTGTGTGTGTGTGTGTGTGTGTGTGTGCGTGTGGGTAAGTAAAGAAATAAAACAACAGTAAAAATACATTTGAAAAAAAGAGTAGTAAGGCTATATACAGACACCGGTTAGTCAGGCTTATTGAGGTAGTATGTACATGTAGGTATGGTTAAAGTGACTATGCATATAAGATGAACAGAGAGTAGCAGTAGCGTAAAAGGAGGGGTTGGTGGGTGGGACACAATGCAGATAGCCCAGTTAGCCACTGTGCGGGAGCACTGGTTGGTCGGGCCAATTGAGGTAGTATGTACATGAATGTATAGTTAAAGTGACTATGCATATATGATAAACAGAGAATAGCAGCAGCGTAAAAGAGGGGTTGGGGGGCACACAAAGCAAATAGTCCGGGTAGCCATTTGATTACCTGTTCAGGAGTCTTATGGCTTGGGAGTAAAAACTGTTGAGAAGCCTTTTTGTCCTAGACTTGGCACTCCGGTACCGCTTGCCATGCAGTAGTAGAGAGAACAGTCTATGACTGGGGTGGCTGGGGTCTTTGACAATTTTTAGGGCCATCCTCTGACACCGCCTGGTGTAGAGGTCCTGGATGGCAGGCAGCTTTGCCCCAGTGATGTATTGGGCCCTACGCACTACCCTCTGAAGTGCCTTGCAGTCAGAGGCCGAGCAATTGCCGTACCAGGCAGTGATGCAACCGGTCAAGATGCTCTCAATGTTGTAGCTGTAGAACCTTTTGAGGATCTCAGGACCCATGCCAAATATTTTTAGTTTCCTGAGGGGGAGTAGGTTTTGTCGTGCTCTCTTCACGACTGTCTTGGTGTGTTTGGACCATTCTAGATTGTTGTTGATGTGGACACCAAGGAACTTGAAGCTCTCAACCTGCTCCACTACAGCCCTGTCGATGAGAATGGGGGCGTGCTCAGTCCTCCTTTTCCTGTAGTCCACAATCATCTCCTTATTCTTGGTTACGTTGAGGAATAGGTTGTTATTCTGGCACCACCCGGCCGGGTCTCTGACCTCCTCCCTATAGGCTGTCTCGTCGTTGTCGGTGATCAGGCCTACCACTGTTGTGTCGTCTGCAAACTTAATGATGGTGTTGGACTCGTGCCTGGCCATGCAGTCGTGGGTGAACAGGGAGTACAGGAGGGGACTGAGCACCCACCCCTGGGAAGCTCCAGTGTTGAGGATGAGTGTCGCATATGTGTTGCTACCTACCCTCACCACCTGGGGGCGACCCGTCAGGAAGTCCAGGATCCAGTTGCAGAGGGAGGTGTTTAGTCCCAGGTTCCTTAGCTTAGTGATGAGCTTTGAGGGTACTATGGTGTTGAACGCTGAGCTGTAGTCAATGAATAGCATTCTCACATAGGTGTTCCTTTTGTCCAGGTGGGAAAGGGCAGTATGGAGTGCAATAGAGATTGCATCATCTGTGGATCTGTTGGGGCGGTATGCAAATTGGAGTGGGTCTAGGGTTTCTGGGATAATGGTGTTGATGTGAGCCATTACCAGCCTTTCAAAGCACTTCATGGCTACAGACGTGAGTGCTACAGGTCTGTAGTCATTCAGGCAGGTTGCCTTTGTGTTCTTGGGCACAGGGACTATGGTGGTCTGCTTGAAGCATGTTGGTATTACAGACTCAATCAGGGACATGTTGAAAATGTCAGTGAAGACACCTGCCAGTTGGTCAGCACATGCCCGGATCACACATCCTGGTAATTCGTCTTGCCCCGCAGCCTTGTGTATGTTGACCTGTTTAAACGTCTTACTCACGTCGGCTACGGAGAGAGTGATCACACAGTCGTCCGAACAGCTGAGGCTCTCATGCATGCCTCAGTGTTGCTTGCCTCGAAGCGAGCATAGAAGTGATTTAGCTCGTCTGGTAGGCTCGTGTCACTGGGCAGCTCGCGGCTGTGCTTCCCTTTGTAGTCTGTAATAGTTTGCAAGCCCTGCCACATCCGACGAGCATCAGAGCCGGTGTAGTACGATTCGATCTTAGTCCTGTATTGACGCTTTTCCCGCACCTTGAAAGCGGCAGCTCTACCCTTTAGCTCAGTACGAATGTTGCCTGTCATCCATAGCTTCTGGTTGGGGTATGTACGTACAGTCACTGTGGGGACGACGTCCTCAATGCACTGTTTGATAAAGCCAGTGACTGATGTGGTGTACTCCTCAATGTCATCAGAAGAATCCCGGAACATGTTCCAGTCTGTGATAGCAAAACAGTCCTGTAGTTTAGCATCTGCTTCATCTGACCATTTTTTTATAGACCGAGTCACTGGTGCTTCCTGCTTTAATTTTTTCTTGTAAGCAGGAATCAGGAGGATAGATTTGAGGTCGGATTTACCAAACGGAGGGCGATGAATGTATGAATGTACTTTGGTGAGAAAAGTGCAAATCAATCCCAGATCAACAGCAAAGGACCTTGTGAAGATGCTGGAGGAAACAGGTAAAAAAGTATCTATATCTACAGTAAAACGAGTCCTATATCGACATAACCTGAAAGGCCGCTCAGCAAGGAAGAAGCCACTGCTCCAAAACCACCATAAAAAAGCCAAGACTATGGTTTGCAACTGCACAAAGGGACAAAGATCGTACTTTTTTGGAGAAATGTCCTCTGGTCTGAAAAACAAAAATAGAATTGTTTGGCTATAATGACAATCGTTATGTTTGGAGGAAAAAGGTGGAGTCTTGCAAATCGAATAACACCATCCCAACTGTGAAGCACGGGGGTGGCAGCATCATGTTGTGTGGGTGCATTGCTGCAGGAGGGACTGGTGCACTTCACAAAACAGATGTCATCATGAGGAAAGTAAATTATGTGGATATATTGAAGCAACATCTCAAGACAACAGTCAGGAAGTTAAAGCTTGTTCGCAAATGGGTCTTCCAAATGGACAATAACCCCAAGCATACTTTTCAAAGTTGTGGCAAAATAGCTTAAGGACAACAAAGTCAAGGTATTGGATTGGCCATCACAAAGCCCTGACCTCAATCCTTTAGAAAATGTGTGGGCAGAACTGAAAAAGCGTGTGCGAGCAAGAAGGCCTACAAACCTGACTCAGTTACACCAGCTCTGTCAGGAGGAATGGGCCAAAATTCACCCAACTTATTGTGGGAAGCTTGTGGAAAGCTACCCGAAACGTTTGACCCAAGTTATACAATTTAAAGGCAATGCTACCAAATACTAATTTAGTGTATGTAAACCCTCTGGGAATGTGATGAAAAAAATAAAAGCTGAAATAAATCATTCTCTCTACTATTATTCTGACATTTCACATTCTTTAAATAAAGTGGTGATCCTAACTGACCTTTTTACTAGGATTAAAAATGTCAGGAATTGTGAAAAATGGGTCTTCAGCTGTGTACCAAGTTTGTAGCGTCATACCCAAGAAAACTCGTGGCTGTAATTGCTGCCAAAAATGCTTCAACAAAGTACTGAGTAAAGGGTCTGAATACTTTTGTAAATTCTAAAAACCTGTTTTTGCTTTATCATTATGAGTTATTGTTGATTGAAGTAAAGTACAACAAAGTATTCTAAGGTTGCATCATCCTCAGTGCCAAAAAGCTGAGGCTCTACTCGCCCTCGCCAAGCGTCTTTACAGGACAAGCATTGGAACTGGAGACGGCTCAACTGGATCAATACTAAGCTCGACTTAATGTTAGATGGAAAAAATGGAACTGGAAACATACATACCAGCATATAAGTTTTGAGTCAACCTGAACCATCAACTGTTGCGTCCTCAATACAAAGGGTTTTACAGCAACAGACAACAAAGACCTCACTACAAAGGGTTTTACAGCAACAGACAACAAAGACCCCACTACAAAGGGTTTTACAGCAACAGACAACAAAGACCCCACAACAAAGGGTTTTACAGCAACAGACCACAAAGACCCCACTACAAATGACCTGTCAGAGCTGTTAAAGAAAGCACCCCGCTATCCTGCACATTGAAGGAAGAGAGAGATTTAGATCTCAAAAGGCAGATATGAGTGGTGTAGCAGTAAAGCGGGAGGAGACTGTCAGCAGTTGTTTCACTGGAAGCTGGTGAAGATACCGGGGCCGGTACAGATTTTGCACTTGCTATTGTGCCAGTTCAAGTAAAGGTGGCAAATGGAAGCCAGTCTGTGTTAACCTATGCGTTTCTCGATTCTGGAAGCTCAGCAACATTTTGCACGAGGAGGCAGCTGAAAGCTAAAGCCAGTGAGACTGAAATTCTGCTACACACAGGAGAGTCCTACCAAGAGCTTTGAGATATCTGGATTAGAGATTGGCAATGTGGAAGGCGACACATTTCTTGCATTACCAAAGGTCTACACTCAGAGTAAGATCCCATTGACAAGAGAAAATTCCCACTCGGAAAGATCTCAAAGGTGGCCATACCTGAAGGAGGCTCAGTCGAACTCCTGATTGGTGTAAATGCTCCAAATGCAATGGAATCCTGGCAAATCATAAATGGCCAAGGCGACGGACCGTATGCAGTGAATACACTCTTTTGATATCTCAAAGCTCCTGGTAGGACTCTCCTGCTCCATTGTGCAGCCTTCCACGTTGCCAATCTCTAATCCAGATATCTCAAAGCTCCTGGTAGGACTCTCCTGCTCCATTGTGCAGCCTTCCACGTTGCCAATCTCTAATCCAGATATCTCAAAGCTCCTGGTAGGACTCTCCTGCTCCATTGTGCGTAGCAGAATATCAGTCTCACTGGCTTTAGCTTTTTGGAGTGCAATTAACAGTCCTCAGAATCTGGATGCCCCTACGGTGATGGCCAACCGTATCTCAATGACCGACCTGGGGGTTCTTCTTTAGAATTAGTACAACTTCCCTGAGAGAGAGTATGAATAGAAAAGTGAGTTGTCAGCTGAGGATTGTAAGTTCATGGAGATGTCTTCTGCAGTCTTTTTGGAGTGCAATGTTTGCACAACTTGGAGAGGATATATCACCGAAGAGGCGTACCGTCATTCGGTACTCTTCGTTAGTATCACCGTCTGGCCACCATAGGAATCGCAGGAAGTCTAAGTCATCTTCATGGACACGCACTTGATGTAACATTCCTTCGATGTCTGCCGTCATGGCAATGTGCTCTTACCGAAAATCTTGGCAAGACACTGATGACTGTGTTTGCCAGGTCATGGCTTTGAAGGAGTCAACTTTCTGGACAGACAACCAGTCTGTGCTAAAATACATCTGCAACGATACCAAGAGATTCCATACTTTTGTCAAAGACTCCAGCCACCGTATTCATAGACTATTCTCTCTGCTACCACACGGCAAGCGGTACCGGAGCGCCAAGTCTAGGTCCAAGAGGCTTCTAAACAGCTTCTACCCCCAAGCCATAAGACTCCTGTACATCTAATTAAATGGCTACCCAGACTATTTGCATTGCCCCCTCTTTTACGCTGCTGTTACTCTCTGTTATTATCTATGCACAAGTCACTTAACTCTACCTACATGTACATAATTACCTCGACTAACCGGTGACCCCGCACATTGACTCTGTACCTTTACCCCCTGTATATAGCCTCGCTATTGTTATTTTACTGCTGCTCTTTAGTTATTTGTTACTTTTCCTTCTTATTTTTTTCTTAACTGCATTGTTGGTTAAGGGCTTGTAAGTAAGCATTTCACTGTAAGGTCCACACCTTACACCTGTAAGGTCTATTCGGCGCCTGTGACAAACACAATTTGATTTCATTTGATTTGAATAGGGTTGCTGTGATATCGTGACTTATCGAAAGCAAAACAGTGTAGGTATCTGTACTTCAAACAGAACCCAGCCTACGACGCCTTGAGGGTTACATGTTGAAACTTTCCTGAACTCAAAGAGATGGCTCAAAGGACCAACATTCCTGGAGAAAGCAGAAACACAATGGCCAAAAGTCCCCGAGGAGCTTGGCTGAGAAAAGACGTCATGGTGAACAGTATGGAAGAAAGTGTGGAAGAAAAGAGTCCTACCAGCAAATTGATTGGGTGGAACAGCTGGAAGAAGAGACTTCTACAGTTAAGACACAAAAACTGGTCCAGGATCAGATCAGAGTCTAACAAACTGACTGAAGGAACAAATTAATAAGTTCAGAATTGACGTTTGGAAAATAAAGTCTGTCCGCGGATGACCTAAACGAAGCAGGAAATGTTATTATTCAATCTGAGCAAAGACAGCACTTTAAACAAGAAATGTCCCTCGTTGTGAAAGGAAGACGACGAGCCAAGGGGAAGCGGCTCAATCTGTAATCTTGATCCAATTGTTGACAATGGCATTCTGAGAGTGGGAGGAAGGTTAAGCAAAGCTGTGGAACTAAAGAATCATGTGATCCTGCCCAAAGACTCCCAAATCTCCAGACATCCATGAGCAGGTTGGCCACTCTGGGAGAGGTCACACGCTTTTCCAGATTTCACCATTAATATTGGACACCCTGTGCCAACTCCTTAGCAAGGAAGATACTTAGTGCTGTGTCTTCTGCAGCCAGAGCTGTAGAACAGAAGATGGCCGATCGACTTGCCTTGTGAGATGAGCTGTCCACCTAGAAGTTGCTAGTTATCTGGATACTGATCCGTGCATCAATGCACAGCGTCATCTGCCGAAGAGGTTCAAAACAGACAATGGCACCAACTTTGTCGCAACACATAGAGAGAAGAAGGAGAAGCATTGAAAGAGCTAAATCACAACAAGATTACAAATGCATTACTTGTCGTTGATCTGGTGGAAAATATCCTCTATTCCGTCCTTAAAGAGCAAGTACTGGGTAATGAGGCTTTGCAGACAGTCTTGTGTGAAGTTGAGACGATCATGAACGACAGACCAATCACAACTATAACAAATGACCCTAATGATCTAGAACCATTTGCTTCATCAGAAAGCAAAGCCCATCCTCTCACCAGGACTATTCCAGAGAGGAGACCTATACTCACCAAGGAGATGGAAGAACGTTCATGGTTAAGACCAAGACAAACATCTTACAAAGATTATAAACTCCGTCTGCTCTGAGGCGGCTGAGATAATAAACTCTGTCTGCTCTGAGGCAGCTGACTTAGTCTCACACACTCACACACACAGAGCTCCATCTTTGTGTCTCGTGCACCTCTGATTCTCGGTTGTTGACCTCTTGCATTTTTAGATGTCAAACTCTTGAATTGTTGAACACTGGAACTGAGATCACTGGACTTGTCCTATATGGGACCTTATATACTTGTATATACATGGCTATGAACTGTAATACTATACTGCACTGGTATAGTATGTTTTGTGTATTGGCTCTATTTTTGAATATGAAGTCGTTGTTATGCATTCTGTGCAGTTAACAATTAGAGGCCGGTATGTTAGAGGCAATTAAGACATATTTGTATAAAAGACAGAACATACAGAGCGTGTGTATGTACACTACCAGTCAAAAGTTTAGAACACCTACTCATTCAAAGGTTTTTCTTTATTCTTTCTATTTTCTACATTGTAGAATAAAAGTGAAGACATCAAAACTATGAAATAACACATATGGAATCATGTATTGACCAAAAAAGTTTTAAACATATATTTAAAAAATATAGATTTTAAATTTGAGATTCTTCAAAGTAGCCACCCTTTGCCTTGATGATAGCTTTGCTCACTCTTGGCATTCTCTCAACCAGCTTCACCTGGAATGCTTTTCCAACAGTCTTGAAGGAGTTCCCACATATGCTGAGCACTTGTTTGCTGCTTTTCCTTCACTCTGCGGTCCAACTCATCCCAAACCATATCAATTGAGTTGAGGTTAGGTGGTTGTGGAGGCCATCTGATGCAGCACTCCATCACTCTTATTCTTGGTCAATTTGCCCTTACACAGCCTGGAGGTGTGTTGGGTCATTGTCCTGTTGAAAAACAAATGATCATCCCACTAAGCCCAAACCAGATGGGATGGCGTATCGCTGCAGAATGCTGTGGTAGCCATGCTGGTTAAGTGTGCCTTGAATTCTAAGTAAATCATTGCCAGTGTCACCAGCAATGCACCCCACACACCTCCACACATCAAATAAAATAAAATAACATTTTATTTGTCACGTGCCGAATACAACAGGTATTATTTTACCTTACTATGAAAATATTTACAAATTCTTTAAAAAGTAACACAAGAAAATATACATGGGGTTCTGGTACAGAGTCAATGTGCGGGGGTACAGGTTAGTCGACGTAATATGTACATGTAGGTAGGGCTAAAATCATTATGCAAAGATAATATACAGAGAGTAGCAGCAGTGTAAAAACAAAGGGGGGCTATTTAATTATGTAAATAGTGTGCGTGGCCATTTGATTCAGCAGTCTTATGGCTTGGGGGTAGAAGCTGTTAAGGAGCCTTTTGGTCCTAGACTTGGCACTCTGGTGCCGCTTGCCGTGCGGTAGCAGAGAGACCAGTCTATGACTGGGTGACTGGAGTCTTTGATAATTTTTGGGGTTTACCTCTGACACCGCCTGGTATATAGGTCCTGGATGTCAGGAAGCTTGGCCCAAGTGATGTACTGGGCTGTACGCACTACCCTCCGTAGCACCTTACGGTCGGAGGCTGAGCAGTTGCCATACCAGGCGGTTATGCAACCAGTCAGGATGCTTTCGATAGTGCAGCTGTAGAACCTTTTGAGGATCTTGGGACCCATGACCAAATCATTTCAATCTCCTGAGGGGGAAAAGGTGTTGTCGTGCCCTCTTCACAACTGTCTTGGTGTGTTTGGACCATGATAGTTCATTGGTGATGTGGACACTAAGGAACTAAACTCTCGACCCGCTCCACTTCAGCCCAATCGATGTTAATGGGGACCTATTCGGCCAACGTTTTCCTATAGTCCACGATCGGCTCCTTTGTCTTGCTCACATTGAGGGAGAGGTTGTTGTCCTGGCACCACACTGCCAGGTCTCTGATCTCCTCCTTATAGGCTGTCTCATCGTTGTCGGTGATCAGGCCTACCACTGTTGTGTCGTCAGCAAACTTAATGATTGTGTTGGAGTCGTGTTTGGCCATTTAGTCGTGGGGGAACAGGGAGCACAGGAGGTGACTAAGGGGCCCCAGTGTTGAGGATCAGCATGGCAGATGTGTTGTTGCCTACCCTTACCACCTGGGGGCGGCACATCAGGAAGTCCAGGATCCAGTTGCAGAGGGATGTGTTTAGTCCCAGGGTCCTTATCTTAGTGATGAGCATTGTGGGCACAATGGTGTTGAGCTGTAGTCAATACTGTAGTCAAAATGCTGAGCTGTAGTCAATGAACAGCATTCTCACATAGGTGTTCCTTTTGTCCAGGTGGGAAAGGGCAGTGTGGAGTGCGATTGAGATGGCGTTGTCTGTGGATCTATTGGGGTGGTATGCGAATTGAAGTGGGTGTAGGGTTTCCGGCACGATGGTGTTGATTTGAGCCATGACCAGCCTTTCAAAGCACTTCATGGCTACCAATGTGAGTGCTACAGGGTGGTAATCATTTATGCAGGTTACCTTTGCTTTCTTGGGCACATGGACTATGGTGGTCTGTCTGAAAACATGTTGGTATTACAGACTCGGTCAGGGAGAGGTTGAAGTTGTCAGTGAAGACACTTGCCAGCTGGCATGATTTGAGTTCACGTCCTGGTAATCCGTCTGGCCCCGCGGCTTTGTGAATGTTGACCTGTTTAAAGGTCTTGCTCACATCAGCTACGGAGAGCGCGATCACACAGTTGTATGGAACAGCTGGTGCTCTCATGCATGCTTCAGTGTTGCTTGCCTCGAAGCGAACATGAAAGGCATTTAGCTCGTCTGTAGGCTTGCGTCACTGGGCAGCTCGTGGCCGGGATACCCTTTGTAGTCCGTAATAGTTTTCAAGACCTGCCACATCCCGACGAGTGTCAGAGCCGGTGTAGTAGGATCCAATCTTAGTCGTATACTGACGCATTGCCTGTTTGATGGTTCATCTGAGGGCATAGCGGGATTTCTTTTAAGCGTCCGGATTAGTGTCCCCCTCCTTGAAAGCGGCAGCTCTAGCCTTCAGCTCGGTGCGGATGTTGCCTGTAATCCATGGCTTCTGATTGGGATATGTACGTATGGTCACTGTAGAGATGATGTCGTCGATGCACTCATATATGAAACCGGTGACTGAGCTGTTGTACTCCTCAATGCCATTGGATGAATCCCGGAACATATTCCAGTCTGTGCTAGCAAAACAGTCCTGAAGCTTAGCATCTGCTTCATCTGACCACTTCCGTATTGAGCGAGTCACTGGTACTTCCTGCTTTAGTTTTTGCATGTAACAGGAATTAGGAGGATAGAATTATGGTCAGATTTGCAAAATAGAGGGCAAGGGAGATCTTTGTGTGAGTCTCTGTGTGTGGAGTAAAGGTGGTCTAGAGTTTTTTTCCCTCTGGTTGAACATGTGACATGTTGGTAGAAATTAGGTAAAACTGATTTAAGTTTTCCTGCATTAAAGTCCCCGGCCACTAGGAGCGCCGCTTCTGGATGAGCATTTTCTTGTTTGCTTATGGCCTTTTACAGCTGGTTGAGTCTGGTCTGAGTGCCAGCATCAGTTTGTGGTGGTAAATAGACGACTAAGAAAAATATAGATGAAAACACTCTTGGTAGATAGTCTACAGCTCTTATTATACGGTACTTCCATTTATGATTTATACTCACCTTGTTTGCTGTTTTGTTTGTGTACCTTAGTTTTTTGGCTCGCCATCATTGTACTGTGGGAATTGTGTTAGTGATAAAGGCAGGAAGTTGGGCTTTCCGTAAGAGGAGACCTAGCTTGACGTGGGAGCGGTAAAGTCTTTTGACCATACATACAAACCATACTATGTATTTTCCTTTCAATTAATCTGTACATTTGTTTAGGGGGTAGATCAGCTGTAATATTGCAGATAGATAGTAGCTTGTCTGCATCATTTGTAAACATACAGTATATATGTAATTAGGGTAGGACATTTTCCATGGGAAGTTAAGCCCTGGAATTTAGGGAATTTTGCTTAATTTCATCAAAAAAGTTAGCTTATAACAGTGAACCTTTTCGTGGGATACACATAAGGCAATTCTAGGTCTTGTGGCATATTTTGGTTAAACTATTCCCCAATTCAATGGAATTGCAACCCTCTGCGTGCACAGTGCATTCTTCCATCACATGTACAGCTGATTCTGAAGATCTTGCACACTAATGAGATGCTATTGAGCCCACACTACTACGCTGTCTGAGCCAAGGACTACATGCTTTCTTTCTTACATGCTTTTTTAACAAGTTCAAACAGGTGCCATTAATACAGGTAACGAGTGGAGGACAGAGGAGCCTCTTAAAGAAGAAGTTACAGGTCTGTGAGAGCCAGAAATCTTGCTTGTTTGTAGGTGACCAAATACTTATTTTCCACCATAATTTGCAAATAAATTCATTAAAAATCCTACAATGTGATTTTCTGGATTTTTTGAGATTGAGATTTTTTCTCATTTTGTCTGTCATAGTTGAAGTGTACCTATGATGAAAATTACAGGCCTCTCATCTTTTTAAGTGGGAGAACTTTCACAATTGGTGGCTGACTAAATACTTTTTTGCCCCACTGTACATGTTGGACCCCAAGTATGCTGGCAAGAGCATCCTGTCTGGTGCAGAGATCAACAAGGCCTATGGTGTCATCACTACCGTGTCTCGCCACCTTGGCCTGGATGAGGGCAAGGTTCTTGGCAGTCTGGCGTAGTACACTTCCAAGCAAGGGCTTTGGGATGGAGATGCAATATGGCAGTCGTGCCAACATATCTCATCAGCCACCTGGTGGAAGGGACTTTGTGGATCTGAGGCTCTTTCCCCTGTTGCCTCCATCATCCTCCAAATCCCACCAACATCAGCCGCCTCAGAGCGCAACTGGTCTTTGTTTGGGAACACACACCAAAGCACGCAACAGGCTGACCAATACAAGGGTTGAAAAATTGGTGGCAATCTGGGCAAATTTTTGGCATGTTGAGCCTGACAACGAGCCATCCTCAACAAGGTTGGAAGGTGACAGTGAAGATGAGGTCTCAGAGTCTGATGTTCAAGAGGTGGACAGTGAGGATGTCCAGGGAGAAGACATGAGAGGAAGACAACTAAAGCTTTAGTTTCTAGACTATCATTTTACAGATGTATGTTGAAAACGTTTTTGGGAGATGCGATTGATCATTGGGGATCATTCAATATTCCCTTTATTTTGTTTTTCAGTGAAATCATCCCATGTGAAGAGTCAACTCATTTAATTAAAGTTCAATTCGTTACTAAATAGTTTTTTTTATTTCTATTGGAAGGATTTAATCATTTGCAATTATGTCGACTTATGATAAGGTAAAAGGTTTATGTTTCTATCTCCATATGATATGGTAAATATATCCAATGCAAAAAATATCTACATTTAAATGGTATTAATAAAAATGTGCATATTTTTCCGTTAATTCCCATATATTCCCGTTAATTCCCATATATTCCCAGAAATTCCCACGGAAAGTTTCCAACTCTGAATATTCCCCAAAATGTGACCTCCAGCAGGCCACAAATGTGCATGTGTCTGCTCAAACGGTCAGAAACAGACTCCATGAGAGTGGTATGAGGGCCCGACGTCCACAGGTGGGGGTTGTGCTTACAGCCCAACACTGTGCAGGACGTTTGGCATTTGCCAGAGAACACCAAGATTGGCAAATTCGCCACTGGCGCCCTGTGCTCTTCACAGATGAAAGCAGGTTCACACTGAGCACATGAGCACATGTGACAGACGTGACAGAGTCTGGAGACGCCGTGGAGAACGTTCTGCTGCCTGCAACATCCTCCAGCATGACCGGTTTGGCGGTGGGTCAGTCATGGTGTCGGGTGGCATTTCTTTGTGGGGCCGCACAGCCCTCCATGTGCTCGCCAGAGGTAGCCTGACTGCCATTAGGTACCGAGATGAGATCCTCAGACCCCTTTTGAGACCATATGCTGACACATGCACATTTGTGGCCTGCTAGAGGTCATTTTGCAGGGCTCTGGCAGTACTCCTCCTTGCACAAAGGCGGAGGTAGCGGTCCTGCTGCTGGGTTGTTGCCCTCCTACGGCCTCCTCCACGTCTCCTGATGTACTGGCCTGTCTCCTGGTAGCGCCTCCATGCTCTGGACACTACGCTGACAGACACAGCAAACCTTCTTGCCACAGCTCGCATTGATGTGCCATCCTGGATGAGCTGCACTACCTGAGCCACTTGTGTGGGTTGTGGACTCCGTCTCATGCTACCACTAGAGTGAAAGCACCGCCAGCATTCAAAAGTGACCAAAACATCAACCAGGAAGCATAGGAACTGAGAAGTGGTCTGTGGTCACCACCTGCAGAACCACTCCTTTATTGGGGGTGTCTTGCTAATTGCCTATAATTTCCACCTTTTGTCTATTCCATTTGCACAACAGCATGTGACATTTATTGTCAATCAGTGTTGCTTCCTAAGTGGACAGTTTGATTTCACAGAAGTGTGATTGACTTGGAGTTACATTGTGTTGTTTAAGTGTTCCCTTTATATTTTTGAGCAGTGTATTTATATTTTACATTAGTTATCTTGCTGTTTTTAGTCCCACCCTTCAGCTCCACTCAACCCCTCCCATCTATCTCTGAACACCATCCAGTTTTGATTTCTATTTTCCATATATTTTTAACTGTGGTGTTTCACAAAAGTTCTATTCTCATAGTTTCTACAGATTATAAATGAAAGATAAACATTTTTGCTAAAAGTATTATTATATGATCGATTGACTAGGTGACTTTTTAAATCACTCAGCAGTGCTATTTGCAGAGTTTGTGTAACGGCAGCCTTCCTCCTCTTCACGAGAAGAGGAGGTGTAGCAGGGATCGGACCAACACGCAGCGTAGCCAGTGCTCAACATGTTTAATAGACGAAAACGTGAACACTTACAAAAATACAAAATAACAAACGTGGCAAACCGAAAACAGTCCTATCTGGTGCAGAGAACACAAAGACAGAAGACAACCACCCACAAATCCCAACACAAAACAGGCTACCTTAATATGGTTCCCAATCAGAGACAATGACAAACACCTGCCTCTGATTGAGAACCACATCAGGCCAATTGACAATCCCCACATAGAAACACAAAACATAGAATGCCCACCCAGCTCACATCCTGACCAACACTAAAACAAGGAAAACACACAAGAACTATGGTCAGAACGTGACAGTTTGCTCCAGGTAAATGTTGCAATTCCCTCTTGGCGCACGGATCCCTTTAACGGGATAATTTTCGTAAACAACCGCTGAATTGCAGAGCGCCAAATTCAAAAACAATTGCTAAAAATATTTATTTTCATGAACTCACAAGTGAAATACAGCTTAGCTTGTTGTTAATCCACCTATCGTGTCAGATTTTGAAAATATGCTTTACAGCGAAAGCAATCCAAGCGTTTGTGTGAGTTTATCGATCACTAGACAAAACATTACGAACAGCTAGCAGCAATGTAGATTGGTCACGAAAGTCAGAAAAGCAATAGAATTAATCACTTACCTTTGATCTTCAGATGTTTGCACTCACGAGACTCTCAGTTACACAATGTTCCTTTTGTTCGATAAATATTATTTTTATATCCAAAAACCTTCATTTGGTTTGCGCGTTATGTTCAGAAAACCACTCGCTCGTTCCGGTCCTGAAAGGCAGACAAATTCCAAAAAGTATCCGTAATGTTCGTAGAAACATGTCAAACGTTTTTTTTATAATGAATCCTCAGGTTGTTTTTAACATACATAATCGATAATATTTCAACCGGACTGTAAACTATTCAATACAGGAGAGAAAAAAAATGTAGAGCGACCAGTGAACTAATGGAAGGACATCCGTCTATCCACTGACGCGATTTGATAAATCTCTCTTTTTTTCAGAATAAAAGCTTGAAACTATGTCTAAAGACTGTTCACACCCTGAGGAAGCCATAGGAAAAGGAATCTGGTTGATATCCCTTTAAATGGACGAAAGGCAGGCAATGGAACAGTGATTTTTCAAAATAAGAGTCACTTCCTGGTTGGATCAGGTTTTCACCTGCAAAATCAGTTCTGTTATACTCACAGACAATATTTTGACCGTTTTGGAAACTTTAGAGTGTTTTCTATCCTAATCTGTCAATTGTATGCATATTACAGCATCTGGGCCTGAGAAATAGGCAGCTTACATTGGGAACATTATTTTTCCAAACATAAAAATTCTGCCCCCTAGCTTCAAGAGGTTTTAATGATCGATTGACTAGGTGACTTTTTAAATCACTCAGCAGTGCTATTTGCAGAGTTTGCTCCAGGTAAATGTTGCAATTCAGCCATTCCTGGACCTGCATCCAAAAACAAGCTACATATGGACAGTACCAAAACAACTGATCTGATGATTGTCTCTTCACATTAAAATCTGCAGAGCTGGGATGGTTGTATCCCACATATATATAACATTCAATTATAAAATTCTACGTTTTAAATCCAGCGTCGTTTTGTGTATAAGTTCATAAACCATGTGCCATGGAATCAGTACATAAAAAATCTCTTCCCAACTATTTTGCAATCTATATGGCACGGCTGTCAATGTATTGGTCAATAAATGAAACTGGAAAATATTTTTATTCATCACAATTTTCTTTAACCAATTTTGGTCTTTAATACAGGGCCGTAAACCAGTTCCTTACTTTCTCCCCCCTCCACTTGCCTCTTCCATTTTTGCGGGAATTACTGTGTGACATAATTCCACCATTATATTTATGATATAATTTACAAAGATTATACTTTTTTTTTTTTAACTATCCGAAATTATAGTTGTTTTTATCAATTCGTAAATTGGAGATTATACATTACTTGTTGTAATATTTGTTCTGTCTTTTGCTTTAAATTGATTGGAGAACACTATTTGTTATATAGAAAAATAATAATTTATCGTTGGGATTTTGGGCAGTAAGGAAGTCACTACATAACCCACAGTATGACTTGACTTGATTACTACCTGATACAATGATATGACTTGTTATATTGTTATATAAAGACCTGACTGGGTCCAGCACCCCACAGTATGACTTGTTATATAAAGACCTGACTGGGTCCAGCACCCCACAGTATGACTTGTTATATAAAGACCTGACTGGGTCCAGCACCACATCGTATGACTTGTTATATTGTTATATAAAGACCTGACTGGGTCCAGCACCCCACAGTATGACTTGTTATATAAAGACCTGACTGGGTCCAGCACCCCACAGTATGACTTGTTATATTGTTATATAAAGACCTGACTGGGTCCAGCACCCCACAGTATGACTTGTTATATAAAGACCTGACTGGGTCCAGCACCCCACAGTATGACTTGTTATATTGTTATATAAAGACCTGACTGGGTCCAGCACCCCACAGTATGACTTGGTATATTGTTATATAAAGACCTGACTGGGTCCAGCACCCCACAGTATGACTTGTTATATTGTTATATAAAGACCTGAGTGGGTCCAGCACCCCACAGTATGACTTGTTATATTGTTATATAAAGACCTGACTGGGTCCAGCACCCCACAGTATGACTTGTTATATTGTTATATAAAGACCTGACTGGGTCCAGCACCCCACAGTATGACTTGTTATATTGTTATATAAAGACCTGACTGGGTCCAGCACCCCACAGTATGACTTGTTATATAAAGACCTGACTGGGTCCAGCACCCCACAGTATGACTTGTTATATTGTTATATAAAGACCTGACTGGGTCCAGCACCCCACAGTATGACTTGTTATATTGTTATATAAAGACCTGACTGGGTCCAACACCCCACAATATGACTTGTTATATTGTTATATAAAGACCTGACTGGGTCCAGAACCCCACAGTATGACTTGTTATATTGTTATATAAAGACCTGACTGGGTCCAGCACCCCACAGTATGACTTGTTATATTGTTATATAAAGACCTGACTGGGTCCAGCACCCCACAGTATGACTTGTTATATTGTTATATAAAGACCTGACTGGGTCCAGCACCCCACAGTATGACTTGTTATATTGTTATATAAAGACCTGACTGGGTCCAGCACCCCACAGTATGACTTGTTATATTGTTATATAAAGACCTGACTGGGTCCAGCACCCCACAGTATGACTTGTTATATTGTTATATAAAGACCTGACTGGGTCCAGCACCCCACAGTATGACTTGTTATATTGTTATATAAAGACCTGACTGGGTCCAGCACCCCACAGTATGACTTGTTATATTGTTATATAAAGACCTGACTGGGTCCAGCACCCCACAGTATGACTTGTTATATTGTTATATAAAGACCTGACTGGGTCCAGCACCCCACAGTATGACTTGTTATATTGTTATATAAAGACCTGACTGGGTCCAGCACCCCACAGTATGACTTGTTATATAAAGACCTGACTGGGTCCAGCACCCCATCAGTATGACTTGTTATATTGTTATATAAAGACCTGACTGGGTCCAGCACCCCACAGTATGACTTGTTATATAAAGACCTGACTGGGTCCAGCACCCCACAGTATGACTTGTTATATTGTTATATAAAGACCTGACTGGGTCCAGCACCCCACAGTATGACTTGTTATATTGTTATATAAAGACCTGACTGGGTCCAGCACCCCACATTATGACTTGTTATATAAAGACCTGACTGGGTCCAGCACCCCACAGTATGAATTGTTATATACAGACCTGACTGGGTCCAGCACCCCACAGTATGACTTGTTATATAAAGACCTGACTGGGTCCAGCACCACACAGTATTACTTGTTATATTGTTATATAAAGACCTGACTGGGTCCAGCACCCCACAGTATGACTTGTTATATAAAGACCTGACTGGGTCCAGCACCCCACAGTATGACTTGTTATATAAAGACCTGACTGGGTCCAGCACCCCACAGTATGACTTGTTATATAACGACCTGACTGGGTCCAACACCCCACAGTATGACTTGTTATATAAAGACCTGACTGGGTCCAACACCCCACAGTATGACTTGTTATATAAAGACCTGACTGGGTCCAGCACCCCACAGTATTACTTGTTATATTGTTATATAAAGACCTGACTGGGTCCAGCACCCCACTGTATGACTTGTTATATAAAGACCTGAATGGGTCCAGCACCCCACAGTATGACTTGTTATATTGTTATATAAAGACCTGACTGGGTCCAGCACCCCACAGTATGACTTGTTATATAAAGACCTGACTGGGTCCAGCACCCCACAGTATGACTTGTTATATTGTTATATAAAGACCTGACTGGGTCCAGCACCCCACAGTATGACTTGTTAGATTGTTATATAAAGACCTGACTGGGTCCAACACCCCACAATATGACTTGTTATATTGTTATATAAAGACCTGACTGGGTCCAGAACCCCACAGTATGACTTGTTATATTGTTATATAAAGACCTGACTGGGTCCAGCACCCCACAGTATGACTTGTTATATTGTTATATAAAGACCTGACTGGGTCCAGCACCCCACAGTATGACTTGTTATATAAAGACCTGACTGGGTCCAGCACCCCACAGTATGACTTGTTATATTGTTATATAAAGACCTGACTGGGTCCAGCACCCCACAGTATGACTTGTTATATTGTTATATAAAGACCTGACTGGGTCCAGCACCCCACAGTATGACTTGTTATATTGTTATATAAAGACCTGACTGGGTCCAGCACCCCACAGTATGACTTGTTATATTGTTATATAAAGACCTGACTGGGTCCAGCACCCCACAGTATGACTTGTTATATTGTTATATAAAGACCTGACTGGGACCAGCACCCCACAGTATGACTTGTTATATTGTTATATAAAGACCTGACTGGGTCCAGCACCCCACAGTATGACTTGTTATATTGTTATATAAAGACCTGACTGGGTCCAGCACCCCACAGTATGACTTGTTATATAAAGACCTGACTGGGTCCAGCACCCCACAGTATGACTTGTTATATTGTTATATAAAGACCTGACTGGGTCCAGCACCCCACAGTATGACTTGTTATATTGTTATATAAAGACCTGACTGGGGCCAGCACCCCACAGTATGACTTGTTATATTGTTATATAAAGACCTGACTGGGTCCAACACCCCACAGTATGACTTGTTATATAAAGACCTGACTGGGTCCAGCACCCCACAATATGACTTGTTATATTGTTATATAAAGACCTGACTGGGTCCAACACCCCACAGTATGACTTGTTATATAAAGACCTGACTGGGTCCAGCACCCCACAATATGACTTGTTATATTGTTATATAAAGACCTGACTGGGTCCAGCACCCCACAGTATGACTTGTTATATTGTTATTTAAAGACCTGACTGGGTCCAACACCCCACAGTATGACTTGTTATATTGTTATATAAAGACCTGACTGGGTCCAGCACCCCACAGTATGACTTGTTATATTGTTATTTAAAGACCTGACTGGGTCCAGCACCCCACAGTATGACTTGTTATATTGTTATATAGAGACCTGACTGGGTCCAGCACCCCACAGTATGACTTGTTATATTGTTATATAAAGACCTGACTGGGTCCAGCACCCCACAGTATGACTTGTTATATTGTTATATAAAGACCTGACTGGGTCCAGCACCCCACAGTATGACTTGTTATATAAAGACCTGACTGGGTCCAGCACCCCACAGTATGACTTGTTATATTGTTATATAAAGACCTGACTGGGTCCAGCACCCCACAGTATGACTTGTTATATAAAGACCTGACTGGGTCCAACACCCCACAGTATGACTTGTTATATTGTTATATAAAGACCTGACTGGGTCCAGCACCCCACAGTATGACTTGTTATATTGTTATATAAAGACCTGACTGGGTCCAGCACCCCACAGTATGACTTGTTATATAAAGACCTGACTGGGTCCAACACCCCACAGTATGACTTGTTATATAAAGACCTGACTGGGTCCAACACCCCACAGTATGACTTGTTATATAAAGACCTGACTGGGTCCAGCACCCCACAGTATGACTTGTTATATTGTTATATAAAGACCTGACTGGGTCCAGCACCCCACTGTATGACTTGTTATATAAAGACCTGACTGGGTCCAACACCCCACAGTATGACTTGTTATATTGTTATATAAAGACCTGACTGGGTCCAGCACCCCACAGTATGACTTGTTATATTGTTATATAAAGACCTGACTGGGTCCAGCACCCCACAGTATGACTTGTTATATTGTTATATAAAGACCTGACTGGGTCCAGCACCCCACATTATGACTTGTTATATAAAGACCTGACTGGGTCCAGCACCCCACAGTATGAATTGTTATATACAGACCTGACTGGGTCCAGCACCCCACAGTATGACTTGTTATATAAAGACCTGACTGGGTCCAGCACCCCACAGTATGACTTGTTATATTGTTATATAAAGACCTGACTGGGTCCAGCACCCCACAGTATGACTTGTTATATAAAGACCTGACTGGGTCCAGCACCCCACAGTATGACTTGTTATATAAAGACCTGACTGGGTCCAGCACCCCACAGTATGACTTGTTATATAACGACCTGACTGGGTCCAACACCCCACAGTATGACTTGTTATATAAAGACCTGACTGGGTCCAACACCCCACAGTATGACTTGTTATATAAAGACCTGACTGGGTCCAGCACCCCACAGTATGACTTGTTATATTGTTATATAAAGACCTGACTGGGTCCAGCACCCCACTGTATGACTTGTTATATAAAGACCTGACTGGGTCCAGCACCCCACAGTATGACTTGTTATATTGTTATATAAAGACCTGACTGGGTCCAGCACCCCACAGTATGACTTGTTATATAAAGACCTGACTGGGTCCAGCACCCCACAGTATGACTTGTTATATTGTTATATAAAGACCTGACTGGGTCCAGCACCCCACAGTATGACTTGTTATATTGTTATATAAAGACCTGACTGGGTCCAACACCCCACAATATGACTTGTTATATTGTTATATAAAGACCTGACTGGGTCCAGAACCCCACAGTATGACTTGTTATATTGTTATATAAAGACCTGACTGGGTCCAGCACCCCACAGTATGACTTGTTATATTGTTATATAAAGACCTGACTGGGTCCAGCACCCCACAGTATGACTTGTTATATTGTTATATAAAGACCTGACTGGGTCCAGCACCCCACAGTATGACTTGTTATATTGTTATATAAAGACCTGACTGGGTCCAGCACCCCACAGTATGACTTGTTATATTGTTATATAAAGACCTGACTGGGTCCAGCACCCCACAGTATGACTTGTTATATTGTTATATAAAGACCTGACTGGGTCCAGCACCCCACAGTATGACTTGTTATATTGTTATATAAAGACCTGACTGGGTCCAGCACCCCACAGTATGACTTGTTATATTGTTATATAAAGACCTGACTGGGACCAGCACCCCACAGTATGACTTGTTATATTGTTATATAAAGACCTGACTGGGTCCAGCACCCCACAGTATGACTTGTTATATTGTTATATAAAGACCTGACTGGGTCCAGCACCCCACAGTATGACTTGTTATATAAAGACCTGACTGGGTCCAGCACCCCACAATATGACTTGTTATATTGTTATATAAAGACCTGACTGGGTCCAGCACCCCACAGTATGACTTGTTATATTGTTATATAAAGACCTGACTGGGTCCAGCACCCCACAGTATGACTTGTTATATTGTTATATAAAGACCTGACTGGGTCCAACACCCCACAGTATGACTTGTTATATAAAGACCTGACTGGGTCCAGCACCCCACAATATGACTTGTTATATTGTTATATAAAGACCTGACTGGGTCCAACACCCCACAGTATGACTTGTTATATAAAGACCTGACTGGGTCCAGCACCCCACAGTATGACTTGTTATATTGTTATATAAAGACCTGACTGGGTCCAGCACCCCACAGTATGACTTGTTATATTGTTATTTAAAGACCTGACTGGGTCCAACACCCCACAGTATGACTTGTTATATTGTTATATAAAGACCTGACTGGGTCCAGCACCCCACAGTATGACTTGTTATATTGTTATATAAAGACCTGACTGGGTCCAGCACCCCACAGTATGACTTGTTATATTGTTATATAAAGACCTGACTGGGTCCAGCACCCCACAGTATGACTTGTTATATTGTTATATAGAGACCTGACTGGGTCCAGCACCCCACAGTATGACTTGTTATATTGTTATATAAAGACCTGACTGGGTCCAGCACCCCACAGTATGACTTGTTATATTGTTATATAAAGACCTGACTGGGTCCAGCACCCCACAGTATGACTTGTTATATAAAGACCTGACTGGGTCCAACACCCCACAGTATGACTTGTTATATTGTTATATAAAGACCTGACTGGGTCCAGCACCCCACAGTATGACTTGTTATATTGTTATATAAAGACCTGACTGGGTCCAGCACCCCACAGTATGACTTGTTATATAAAGACCTGACTGGGTCCAACACCCCACAGTATGACTTGTTATATAAAGACCTGACTGGGTCCAACACCCCACAGTATGACTTGTTATATAAAGACCTGACTGGGTCCAGCACCCCACAGTGTGACTTGTTATATTGTTATATAAAGACCTGACTGGGTCCAGCACCCCACTGTATGACTTGTTATATAAAGACCTGACTGGGTCCAGCACCCCACAGTATGACTTGTTATATTGTTATATAAAGACCTGACTGGGTCCAGCACCCCACAGTATGACTTGTTATATAAAGACCTGACTGGGTCCAGCACCCCACAGTATGACTTGTTATATTGTTATATAAAGACCTGACTGGGTCCAGCACCCCACAGTATGACTTGTTATATTGTTATATAAAGACCTGACTGGGTCCAACACCCCACAATATGACTTGTTATATTGTTATATAAAGACCTGACTGGGTCCAGAACCCCACAGTATGACTTGTTATATTGTTATATAAAGACCTGACTGGGTCCAGCACCCCACAGTATGACTTGTTATATTGTTATATAAAGACCTGACTGGGTCCAGCACCCCACAGTATGACTTGTTATATAAAGACCTGACTGGGTCCAGCACCCCACAGTATGACTTGTTATATTGTTATATAAAGACCTGACTGGGTCCAGCACCCCACAGTATGACTTGTTATATTGTTATATAAAGACCTGACTGGGTCCAGCACCCCACAGTATGACTTGTTATATTGTTATATAAAGACCTGACTGGGTCCAGCACCCCACAGTATGACTTGTTATATTGTTATATAAAGACCTGACTGGGTCCAGCACCCCACAGTATGACTTGTTATATTGTTATATAAAGACCTGACTGGGACCAGCACCCCACAGTATGACTTGTTATATTGTTATATAAAGACCTGACTGGGTCCAGCACCCCACAGTATGACTTGTTATATTGTTATATAAAGACCTGACTGGGTCCAGCACCCCACAGTATGACTTGTTATATAAAGACCTGACTGGGTCCAGCACCCCACAGTATGACTTGTTATATTGTTATATAAAGACCTGACTGGGTCCAGCACCCCACAGTATGACTTGTTATATTGTTATATAAAGACCTGACTGGGTCCAGCACCCCACAGTATGACTTGTTATATAAAGACCTGACTGGGTCCAGCACCCCACAATATGACTTGTTATATTGTTATATAAAGACCTGACTGGGTCCAACACCCCACAGTATGACTTGTTATATAAAGACCTGACTGGGTCCAGCACCCCACAATATGACTTGTTATATTGTTATATAAAGACCTGACTGGGTCCAGCACCCCACAGTATGACTTGTTATATTGTTATTTAAAGACCTGACTGGGTCCAACACCCCACAGTATGACTTGTTATATTGTTATATAAAGACCTGACTGGGTCCAGCACCCCACAGTATGACTTGTTATATTGTTATTTAAAGACCTGACTGGGTCCAGCACCCCACAGTATGACTTGTTATATTGTTATATAAAGACCTGACTGGGTCCAGCACCCCACAGTATGACTTGTTATATTGTTATATAGAGACCTGACTGGGTCCAGCACCCCACAGTATGACTTGTTATATTGTTATATAAAGACCTGACTGGGTCCAGCACCCCACAGTATGACTTGTTATATTGTTATATAAAGACCTGACTGGGTCCAGCACCCCACAGTATGACTTGTTATATAAAGACCTGACTGGGTCCAGCACCCCACAGTATGACTTGTTATATTGTTATATAAAGACCTGACTGGGTCCAGCACCCCACAGTATGACTTGTTATATAAAGACCTGACTGGGTCCAACACCCCACAGTATGACTTGTTATATTGTTATATAAAGACCTGACTGGGTCCAGCACCCCACAGTATGACTTGTTATATTGTTATATAAAGACCTGACTGGGTCCAGCACCCCACAGTATGACTTGTTATATTGTTATATAAAGACCTGACTGGGTCCAGCACTCCACAGTATGACTTGTTATATTGTTATATAAAGACCTGACTGGGTCCAGCACCCCACAGTATGACTTGTTATATTGTTATATAAAGACCTGACTGGGACCAGCACCCCACAGTATGACTTGTTGTTCGTATACTGAGGAACATGTAATTCCTCAGTTCTAGAAGAAAGACACTTTCAATTTAATGTGTTTATTTTTTAAATATAATACATGTCTCCCTTTCAAAAGCACTTCATGTAAAGGTCAACAGAGTGGGTTATGTCACATTTGACATTGGCGATTGTCACACATTTGTGACATACGGTCATAGATGCTTTGTAATACATTGTTGTAGTACTTATGAAGGCCTTATGAAGGCTTCATGAAGCCTTTATAAGCTGAACGTCGTTTAAAGCGGGACAGTTCATTCATTCACTCTCGCACTCTGTCCGCCATTTTCTCCCTCCCTCCCTTCTTCATTCCCTCTGTCTGGCTCACACACTCCCGCCTCCACATGCACTCGAGGACCCCGCACCCAAAAAAACGCAACCCTCTATACAAATACCCACACAGACGCTCATGGACAATCCGCTTTTGCACACCCGCCCTCCCCTCTCTCTCTTCACCACCCCCTCACTCCCCCTCCCCTCCTTCTGCCTAATCCTCATCACAGAACCTCCGTCATCAGTGTTTATCTCGCTCCACCAAATCTGCCGTGATTTGATGTTCCTCCGATTCGTCATTTATTACCCCACCTTTATTCTATCCCCCCCCCTTCTTTATTCTACCCCCACCCCCTTTTACCCTACTCCCTCTTTTTCTTACTCTCCCTCTTACCCCCAATTACCCTACACCCCCCTTTATCCTACCCCCCTTTACGCCAGCCCCCCTTCAAGCTACCCCACCTTGTCTGATCCCCCACCCCCCCACCCACACGCCATACACACACACACACACACATTCAGTCACGTCCTCGTACACATACACACCCAGCGATGGACACACACACGCCCAGCGTTGGACACACACATGCCCAGCGGTGCAGCGGCGGCCATTGTGCTAGCGATGTTTGAGTCGTTGTGAAGCGCCTCTTTACTGGCAACCTAGAGAATGCTGGGATTTACTGCAGCGTGACGTCACGGCGGGCGCCAGCGTGTTTTCGTGTGTGTGGCGTGATGTATCACTCAACCAGTAAAATGATGCAGAGTGGGCACTACATGTTACCCCCCCTCCTTCACGCTCTCCTCCTCTTTCACCCGCTCCATCACCCCCTCTTCTCCTCTTCTCTCCTCCTCTTCTCCTCTTCTCTCCTCCTCTCTCCTCTTCTCTCCTCCCCTCCATCACCTTCTCCTCTTCTCTCCTCCTCTCTCCTCTTCTCTCCTCCTCTCTCCTCTTCTCTTCTCTCCTCCCCTCCATCACCTTCTCCTCCTCTCTCCTCTTCTCTCCTCTTCTCTCCTCCTCTCTCCTCCACTCTCCTCCCCTCCATCACCCTCTCCTCCTCTCTCCTCTTCTCTCCTCTTCTCTCCTCCTCTCTCCTCCTCTCTCCTCCCCTCCATCATCCTCTCCTCCTCTCTCCTCCTCTCTCCTCCTCTCTCCTCCCCTCCTCTCTCCTCCCCTCCATCACCATCTCTTCTTCCCTCCTCTCTCCTCCCCTCTCTACCACCCTCTTTTCCTCTCTCCTCCTCTCTCCCCCTCTATCCTCCATCACCCTCTTCTCCTCTCTCCTCCTCTTTTCTCCTCTCTCCTCCTCTCTCCTCCCCTCTCCATCACCCTCTTCTCCTCTCTCCTCCTCTTTTCTCCTCTCTCCTCCTCTCTCCTCCCCTCTCCATCATCCTCTTCTCCTCTCTCCTCTCCTCCTCTATCCTCTTATCTTCTCTCTTCTTCTCTCCTCTTCTCTCCCCTTCTATCCTCCCCCTCCATCACCCTCTTCTCCTCTCTCCTTCTCTTTTCTCCTCTCTCCTCCTCTCTCCTCCCCTTCATCACCCCCATCTCCTCTCTCCTCCTCTCCATCACCATCTCCTCTCTCCTCTTTCTCTCCTCCTCTCTCATCCACCTACAACACCCTCTTCACCTCTCTCCTCCCCTCCATCACCCTCTCTTCTTCCCTCACCTCTCTACCATCCTCTCCTCCACTCTCCTCCCCTTCATCACCCCCATCTCCTCTCTATCACCATCTCCATCACCATCTCCTCTCTCCTCTTTCCTCCTCTCTCCTCCACCTACAACACCCTCTTCACCTCTCTCCCCTCCATCACCCTCTCTTCGTCCCTCACCTCTCTACCATCCTCTTCTCCCCTTTTCCTCTCTCCTCCTCCGCTCCATCACCCTCTCCTCCTCTCTCCTCCCCTCCATCACCCTCTCCTCCTCTCTCCTCCCCTCCATCACCCTCTCTTCTTCCCTCACCTCTCTACCATCCTCTCCTCCCCTCTCCTCCCCTTTTCCTCTCTCCTCCTCCGCTCCATCACCCTATCCTCCTCTCTCCTCTTCTCTCCTCCTCTCTCCTCCCCTCTCTACCACCCTCTCCTGCTCCTCTCTTCTCCTCTTCCCCTCTCTACCACCTTCTCCTCCTCTCTCCTCCGCTCTCCTCCCCTCAATACCACCCTCTGCTGTCATCACCTAACTAGGAGCACAGAAACTCTGTTTCAAAGTATGTTAGAACTTATAAATGTTTGCGGTTCACACACAGTGTGCTATATACATGGTATAGTGGTATAGTGGTGTAGTGGTATAGTGGTATAGTGGTGTTATAGTGGTATAGTGGTGTAGTGGTATAGTGGTGTAGTGGTATAGTGGTATAGTGGTGTAGTGGTATAGTGGTATAGTGGTGTAGTGGTATAGTGGTATAGTGGTGTTATAGTGGTATAGTGGTGTTATAGTGGTATAGTGGTGTAGTGGTGTAGTGGTGTAGTGGTATAGTGGTATAGTGGTATAGTGGTATAGTGGTATAGTAGTGTTATAGTGGTATAGTGGTGTAGTGGTGTAGTGGTATAGTGGTGTTATAGTGGTATAGTGGTGTAGTGGTATAGTGGTGTAGTGGTATAGTGGTATAGTGGTGTTATAGTGGTATAGTGGTGTAGTGGTGTAGTGGTATAGTGGTATAGTGGTGGTATAGTGGTATAGTGGTGTTATAGTGGTATAGTGGTATAGTGGTGTAGTGGTGTAGTGGTATAGTGGGTGGTATAGTGGTATGGTATAGTGGTGGTATAGTGGTGGTATAGTGGTGGTATAGTGGTGGTATAGTGGTGGTATAGTGGTGTAGTGGTATAGTGGTATAGTGGTATAGTGGTATAGTGGTATAGTGGTATAGTGGTGTAGTGGTGGTATAGTGGTGTAGTGGTATAGTGGTATAGTGGTATAGTGGTGTAGTGGTATAGTGGTGGTATAGTGGTGGTATAGTGGTGGTATAGTAGTGTAGTGGTATAGTGGTATAGTGGTATAGTGGTGTAGTGGTGTAGTGGTATAGTGGTGGTATAGTGGTGGTATAGTGGTGGTATAGTAGTGTAGTGGTGTAGTGGTGAAGTGGTATAGTGGTATAGTGGTGGTATAGTGGTATAGTGGTGGTATAGTGGTATAGTGGTGGTATAGTGGTATAGTGGTGGTATAGTGGTGGTATAGTGGTATAGTGGTGGTATA
>NC_092109.1:47178627-47251127 GCF_045679555.1 Salvelinus alpinus
GTGGTGATAGTGGTATAGTGGTATAGTGGTGGTATAGTGGTATAGTGGTGGTATAGTGGTATAGTGGTGGTATAGTGGTGGTATAGTGGTATAGTGGTGGTATAGTGGTGTAGTGGTATAGTGGTATAGTGGTATAGTGGTATAGTGGTATAGTAGTGGTATAGTGGTATAGTGGTGGTATAGTGGTATAGTGGTGGTATAGTGGTATAGTGGTATAGTGGTATAGTGGTGGTATAGTGGTATAGTGGTGGTATAGTGGTATAGTGGTATAGTGGTGGTATAGTGGTGGTATAGTGGTGGTATAGTGGTGGTATAGTAGTAGTGTAGTGGTGTAGTGGTGTAGTGGTATAGTGGTGTAGTGGTATAGTGGTATAGTGGTGTAGTGGTATAGTGGTGGTATAGTGGTGGTATAGTAGTGGTATAGTGGTGGTATAGTGGTGGTATAGTGGTGGTATAGTGGTGGTATAGTGGTATAGTGGTGGTATAGTAGTGGTGGTATAGTAGTGGTATAGTGGTGCGTCTGCTAAATGACTTAAATGTTAAATGTGTGGTGGTATAGTGGTGGTATAGTGGTGGTATAGTGGTATAGTGGTATAGTGGTGGTATAGTGGTGTAGTGGTTTTATAGTGGTATAGTGGTATAGTGGTATGGTGGTATAGTGGTGTAGTGGTATAGTGGTGTAGTGGTGGTGTAGTGGTGGTGTAGTGGTGTAGTGGTATAGTGGTATAGTGGTATAGTGGTATAGTGGTGGTATAGTGGTGGTATAGTGGTGGTATAGTGGTATAGGGTATGGTGGTATAGTGGTATAGTGGTATAGTAGTGGTATAGTGGTATAGTGGTATAGTGGTGGTATAGTGGTGGTATAGTGGTATAGTGGTGGTATAGTGGTATAGTGGTATAGTGGTGGTATAGTGGTATAGTGGTATAGTGGTGGTATAGTGGTGGTATAGTAGTGGTGTAGTGGTGTAGTAGTATAGTGGTGTAGTAGTATAGTGGTATAGTGGTATAGTGGTATAGTGGTGGTATAGTGGTATAGTGGTGGTATAGTGGTGTAGTGGTATAGTGGTATAGTGGTATAGTGGTATAGTAGTGGTATAGTGGTATAGTGGTGGTATAGTGGTATAGTGGTGGTATAGTGGTATAGTGGTGGTAGAGTGGTGGTATAGTGGTGGTATAGTAGTGGTATAGTGGTGGTATAGTGGTGGTATAGTAGTGGTATAGTGGTGGTATAGTGGTGGTATAGTGGTGGTATAGTGGTGGTATAGTGGTGGTGTAGTGGTGTAGTGGTGTAGTGGTATAGTGGTGTAGTAGTGTAGTGGTATAGTGGTGTAGTATTATAGTGGTGTAGTGGTATAGTGGTATAGTGGTGTAGTGGTATAGTGGTGGTATGGTGGTATAGTGGTGGTATGGTGGTATAGTAGTGGTGTAGTGGTGTAGTGGTGTAGTGGTATAGTGGTATAGTGGTATAGTGGTATAGTGGTGTAGTGGTGTAGTGGTGTAGTGGTGTAGTGGTGTAGTGGTGTGGTGGTATAGTGGTGGTATAGTGGTGGTATAGAGGTATAGTGGTATAGTGGTATAGTGGTATAGTGGTGGTGTAGTGGTATAGTGGTGGTATAGTGGTGGTATAGTGGTATAGTGGTGGTATAGTGGTGGTATAGTGGTGGTATAGTGGTATAGTGGTATAGTGGTATAGTAGTGGTGTAGTGGTATAGTGGTGTAGTGGTATAGTGGTGTAGTGGTATAGTGGTATAGTGGTGTAGTGGTATAGTGGTATAGTGGTGTAGTGGTATAGTGGTGTAGTGGTGTAGTAGAATACCGTATAGTATATAGGGGTGTAGTGGTGTAGTGGTATAGTGGTGTAGTAGAATAGTAGAATAGTAAATAGTATATAGGGGTGTAGTGGTATAGTGGTGTAGTGTATAGTGGTGTAGTGGTATAGTGGTGTAGTGTATAGTGGTGTAGTGGTATAGTGGTGTAGTGTATAGTGGTGTAGTAGAATAGTGTATAGTATATAGGGGTGTAGCTGTATAGTGGTGTAGTGTATAGTGGTGTAGTAGAATAGTGTATAGTATATAGGGGTGTAGTGTTATATATATATATATATATAGTATATACCTAGTGTAGTGTATAGTGTATACCTAGTGTAGTGTGTAGTGTATACCTAGTGTAGTGTATAGTGTATACCTAGTGTAGTGTGTAGTGTATAGTGTAGTGTGTAGTGTATAGTGTATACCTAGTGTAGTGTATAGTGTAGTGTGTAGTGTATACCTGGTGTAGTGTATAGTGTATACCTAGTGTAGTGTATAGTGTATACCTGGTGTAGTGTGTAGTGTATACCTAGTGTAGTGTATAGTGTATACCTAGTGTAGTGTGTAGTGTATAGTGTAGTGTGTAGTGTATATTGTATACCTAGTGTAGTGTATAGTGTAGTGTGTAGTGTATATTGTATACCTAGTGTAGTGTGTAGTGTATACCTAGTGTAGTGTATAGTGTATACCTAGTGTAGTGTGTAGTGTATAGTGTAGTGTGTAGTGTATAGTGTATACCTAGTGTAGTGTATAGTGTAGTGTGTAGTGTATACCTGGTGTAGTGTATAGTGTATATCTAGTGTAGTGTATAGTGTATACCTAGTGTAGTGTATAGTGTATACCTAGTGTAGTGTATAGTGTATACCTAGTGTAGTGTATAGTGTAGTGTGTAGTGTATAGTGTATACCTAGTGTAGTGTATAGTGTAGTGTGTAGTGTATACCTGGTGTAGTGTATAGTGTATACCTAGTGTAGTGTATAGTGTATACCTGGTGTAGTGTGTAGTGTATACCTAGTGTAGTGTATACCTGGTGTAGTGTGTGGTGTATACCTAGTGTAGTGTGTAGTGTATACCTAGTGTAGTGTATAGTGTATAGTGTATACCTGGTGTAGTGGGTAGTGTATAATGTATACCTAGTGTAGTGTATAGTGTATATCTAGTGTAGTGTATAGTGTATACCTAGTGTAGTGTGTAGTGTATACCTAGTGTAGTGTATAGTGTATACCTAGTGTAGTGTATACCTAGTGTAGTGTATAGTGTATACCTAGTGTAGTGTGTAGTGTATACCTAGTGTAGTGTATAGTGTATAGTGTATACCTGGTGTAGTGGGTAGTGTATAGTGTATACCTAGTGTAGTGTATAGTGTATACCTAGTGTAGTGTATAGTGTATACCTAGTGTAGTGTATAGTGTATACCTAGTGTAGTGTATAGTGTATACCTAGTGTAGTGTATAGTGTATACCTAGTGTAGTGTATAGTGTATATCTAGTGTAGTGTATAGTGTATACCTAGTGTAGTGTGTAGTGTATACCTAGTGTAGTGTATAGTGTATACCTAGTGTAGTGTATAGTGTATATCTAGTGTAGTGTATAGTGTATACCTAGTGTAGTGTATAGTGTATACCTAGTGTAGTGTGTAGTGTACACCTAGTGTGGTGTGTAGTGTATACCTAGAGTAGTGTATAGTGTATACCTAGAGTAGTGTGTAGTGTGTAGTGTATAGTGTATACCTAGTGTAGTGTGTAGTGTATACCTAGAGTAGTGTGTAGTGTGTAGTGTATAGTGTATACCTAGTGTAGTGTATAGTGTATACCTAGTGTAGTGTATAGTGTATACCTAGAGTAGTGTGTAGTGTGTAGTGTATAGTGTATACTTAGTGTAGTGTATAGTGTATACCTAGTGTAGTGTATAGTGTATATCTAGTGTAGTGTATAGTGTATACCTAATGTAGTGTATAGTGTATACCTAGTGTAGTGTATAGTGTATATCTAGTGTAGTGTATAGTGTATACCTAATGTAGTGTATAGTGTATACCTAGTGTAGTGTATAGTGTATACCTAGTGTAGTGTAAAGTGTATACCTAGTGTAGTGTATAGTGTATACCTAATGTAGTGTATAGTGTATACCTAGTGTAGTGTATACCTAGTGTAGTGTATATCTAGTGTAGTGTATAGTGTATACCTAGTGTAGTGTATAGTGTATACCTAGTGTAGTGTATAGTGTATACCTAGTGTAGTGTGTAGTGTATACCTAGTGTAGTGTATAGTGTATACCTAGTGTAGTGTATAGTGTATATCTAGTGTAGTGTGTAGTGTATACCTAGTGTAGTGTATAGTGTATACCTAGTGTAGTGTGTAGTGTATACCTAGTGTAGTGTATAGTGTATACCTGGTGTAGTGGGTAGTGTATAGTGTATACCTACTGTAGTGTATAGTGTATACCTAGTGTAGTGTATAGTGTATACCTAGTGTAGTGTATAGTGTGTAGTGTATAGTGTATATCTAGTGTAGTGTATAGTGTATACCTAGTGTAGTGTGTAGTGTATACCTAGTGTAGTGTATTGTGTATACCTAGTGTATTGTATAGTGTATATCTAGTGTAGTGTATAGTGTATACCTAGTGTAGTGTATAGTGTATACCTAGTGTAGTGTGTAGTGTATACCTAGTGTAGTGTGTAGTGTATACCTAGAGTAGTGTATAGTGTATACCTAGAGTAGTGTGTAGTGTGTAGTGTATAGTGTATACCTAGTGTAGTGTGTAGTGTATACCTAGAGTAGTGTGTAGTGTGTAGTGTATAGTGTATACCTAGTGTAGTGTAAAGTGTACCTAGTGTAGTGTATAGTGTATACCTAGAGTAGTGTGTAGTGTGTAGTGTATAGTGTATACTTAGTGTAGTGTATAGTGTATACCTAGTGTAGTGTATAGTGTATATCTAGTGTAGTGTATAGTGTATATCTAGTGTAGTGTATAGTGTATACCTAATGTAGTGTATAGTGTATACCTAGTGTAGTGTATAGTGTATATCTAGTGTAGTGTATAGTGTATACCTAATGTAGTGTATAGTGTATACCTAGTGTAGTGTATAGTGTATACCTAGTGTAGTGTAAAGTGTATACCTAGTGTAGTGTATAGTGTATACCTAATGTAGTGTATAGTGTATACCTAGTGTAGTGTATACCTAGTGTAGTGTGTAATGTATATCTAGTGTAGTGTATAGTGTATAGTGTATACCTAGTGTAGTGTATAGTGTATACCTAGTGTAGTGTGTAGTGTATACCTAGTGTAGTGTATAGTGTATACCTAGTGTAGTGTATAGTGTATATGTAGTGTATAGTGTATACCTAGTGTAGTGTGTAGTGTATATCTAGTGTAGTGTGTAGTGTATACCTAGTGTAGTGTGTAGTGTATACCTAGTGTAGTGTATAGTGTATACCTAGTGTAGTGTATAGTGTATACCTAGTGTAGTGTGTAGTGTGTAGTGTATAGTGTATACCTAGTGTAGTGTATAGTGTATACCTAGTGTAGTGTATAGTGTATACCTAGTGTAGTGTGTAGTGTATACCTAGTGTAGTGTGTAGTGTATACCTAGTGTAGTGGATAGTGTATACCTAGTGTAGTGTATAGTGTATACCTAGTGTAGTGTTTAGTGTATAGTGTATACCTAGTGTAGTGTGTAGTGTATAGTGTATACCTGGTGTAGTGTGTAGTGTATACCTAGTGTAGTGTATAGTGTATACCTAGACCAGTGAGTAGTGTATACATAGTGTAGTGTATAGTGTATACTTAGTGTAGTGTGTAGTGTATACCTAGTGTAGTGTATAGTGTATACCTAGTGTAGTGTATAGTGTATACCTAGTGTAGTGTATAGTGTATAGCTAGTGTAGTGTGTATTTTATAGTGTATACCTGGTGTAGTGTGTAGTGTATACCTGGTGTAGTGTATAGTGTATACCTAGTGTAGTGTATAGTGTATACCTGGTGTAGTGTGTAGTGTATACCTGGTGTAGTGTGTAGTGTATACCTGGTGTAGTGTATACCTAGTGTAGTGTATAGTGTATACCTAGTGTAGTGTATAGTGTATACCTAGTGTAGTGTGTAGTGTATACCTAGTGTAGTGTGTAGTGTATACCTAGAGTAGTGTATAGTGTATACCTAGAGTAGTGTGTAGTGTGTAGTGTATAGTGTATACCTAGTCTAGTGTGTAGTGTATACCTAGAGTAGTGTGTAGTGTGTAGTGTATAGTGTATACCTAGTGTAGTGTATAGTGTATACCTAGTGTAGTGTATAGTGTATACCTAGAGTAGTGTGTAGTGTGTAGTGTATAGTGTATACTTAGTGTAGTGTATAGTGTATACCTAGTGTAGTGTATAGTGTATATCTAGTGTAGTGTATAGTGTATACCTAATGTAGTGTATAGTGTATACCTAGTGTAGTGTATAGTGTATATCTAGTGTAGTGTATAGTGTATACCTAATGTAGTGTATAGTGTATACCTAGTGTAGTGTATAGTGTATACCTAGTGTAGTGTAAAGTGTATACCTAGTGTAGTGTATAGTGTATACCTAATGTAGTGTATAGTGTATACCTAGTGTAGTGTATACCTAGTGTAGTGTGTAGTGTATATCTAGTGTAGTGTATAGTGTATACCTTGTGTAGTGTAGTGTATACCTAGTGTAGTGTATAGTGTATACCTAGTGTAGTGTGTAGTGTATACCTAGTGTAGTGTATAGTGTATACCTAGTGTAGTGTATAGTGTATATCTAGTGTAGTGTATAGTGTATACCTAGTGTAGTGTGTAGTGTATATCTAGTGTAGTGTGTAGTGTATACCTAGTGTAGTGTGTAGTGTATACCTAGTGTAGTGTATAGTGTATACCTAGTGTAGTGTATAGTGTATACCTAGTGTAGTGTATAGTGTATACCTAGTGTAGTGTGTAGTGTGTAGTGTATAGTGTATACCTAGTGTAGTGTATAGTGTATACCTAGTGTAGTGTATAGTGTATACCTAGTGTAGTGTGTAGTGTATACCTAGTGTAGTGTGTAGTGTATACCTAGTGTAGTGTATAGTGTATACCTAGTGTAGTGTATAGTGTATACCTAGTGTAGTGATTAGTGTATAGTGTATACCTAGTGTAGTGTGTAGTGTATAGTGTATACCTGGTGTAGTGTGTAGTGTATACCTAGTGTAGTGTATAGTGTATACCTAGACCAGTGAGTAGTGTATACATAGTGTAGTGTATAGTGTATACCTGGTGTAGTGTGTAGTGTATACCTGGTGTAGTGTATAGTGTATACCTAGTGTAGTGTATAGTGTATACCTGGTGTAGTGTGTAGTGTATACCTGGTGTAGTGTGTAGTGTATACCTGGTGTAGTGTATACCTAGTGTAGTGTATATTGTATACCTAGTGTAGTGTATAGTGTATACCTAGTGTAGTGTATAGTGTATACCTAGTGTAGTGTATAGTGTATACCTAGTGTAGTGTATAGTGTATACCTAGTGTAGTGTATAGTGTATACCTAGTGTAGTGTATAGTGTGTAGTGTATAGTGTATACCTAGTGTAGTGTATAGTGTATACCTAGTGTAGTGTATAGTGTATACCTAGTGTAGTGTGTAGTGTATATCTAGTGTAGTGTGTAGTGTATACCTAGTGTAGTGTGTAGTGTATACCTAGTGTAGTGTGTAGTGTATACCTAGTGTAGTGTATAGTGTATACCTAGTGTAGTGTATAGTGTATACCTAGTGTAGTGTGTAGTGTGTAGTGTGTAGTGTATACCTAGTGTAGTGTATAGTGTATACCTAGTGTAGTGTATAGTGTATATCTAGTGTAGTGTATAGTGTATACCTAGTGTAGTGTGTAGTGTATATCTAGTGTAGTGTGTAGTGTATACCTAGTGTAGTGTGTAGTGTATACCTAGTGTAGTGTATAGTGTATACCTAGTGTAGTGTATAGTGTATACCTAGTGTAGTGTATAGTGTATACCTAGTGTAGTGTGTAGTGTGTAGTGTATAGTGTATACCTAGTGTAGTGTATAGTGTATACCTAGTGTAGTGTATAGTGTATACCTAGTGTAGTGTGTAGTGTATACCTAGTGTAGTGTGTAGTGTATACCTAGTGTAGTGGATAGTGTATACCTAGTGTAGTGTATAGTGTATACCTAGTGTAGTGTTTAGTGTATAGTGTATACCTAGTGTAGTGTGTAGTGTATAGTGTATACCTGGTGTAGTGTGTAGTGTATACCTAGTGTAGTGTATAGTGTATACCTAGACCAGTGAGTAGTGTATACATAGTGTAGTGTATAGTGTATACTTAGTGTAGTGTGTAGTGTATACCTAGTGTAGTGTATAGTGTATACCTAGTGTAGTGTATAGTGTATACCTAGTGTAGTGTATACCTAGTGTAGTGTATACCTAGTGCAGTGTGTAGTGTATACCTAGTGTAGTGTATAGTGTATACCTAGTGTAGTGTATAGTGTATACCTAGTGTAGTGTATACCTAGTGTAGTGTGTAGTGTATACCTAGTGTAGTGTATACCTAGACTAGTGAGTAGTGTATAGTGTATACCTAGTGTAGTGTATACCTAGACTAGTGAGTAGTGTATAGTGTATACCTAGTGTAGTGTATAGTGTATACCTAGTGTAGTGTATACCTAGTGTAGTGTGTAGTGTATACCTAGTGTAGTGTATAGTGTATACCTAGTGTAGTGTATACCTAGTGTAGTGTATAGTGTATACCTAGTGTAGTGTATACCTAGACTAGTGTGTAGTGTGTAGTGTATACCTAGTGTAGTGTGTAGTGTATACCTAGTGTAGTGTATACCTAGACTAGTGAGTAGTGTATAGTGTATACCTTGTGTAGTGTATTGTGTATACCTAGTGTAGTGTATACCTAGTGTAGTGTGTAGTGTATACCTAGTGTAGTGTATACCTAGACTAGTGAGTAGTGTATAGTGTATACCTAGTGTAGTGTATAGTGTATACCTGGTGTAGTGGGTAGTGTATAGTGTAGTGTGTAGTGTATACCTAGTGTAGTGTATAGTGTATACCTAGTGTAGTGTATAGTGTATACCTAGTGTAGTGTATAGTGTATAGCTAGTGTAGTGTGTATTTTATAGTGTATACCTGGTGTAGTGTGTAGTGTATACCTGGTGTAGTGTATAGTGTATACCTAGTGTAGTGTATAGTGTATACCTGGTGTAGTGTGTAGTGTATACCTGGTGTAGTGTGTAGTGTATACCTGGTGTAGTGTATACCTAGTGTAGTGTATAGTGTATACCTAGTGTAGTGTATAGTGTATACCTAGTGTAGTGTGTAGTGTATACCTAGTGTAGTGTGTAGTGTATACCTAGAGTAGTGTATAGTGTATACCTAGAGTAGTGTGTAGTGTGTAGTGTATAGTGTATACCTAGTGTAGTGTGTAGTGTATACCTAGAGTAGTGTGTAGTGTATAGTGTATACCTAGTGTAGTGTATAGTGTATACCTAGTGTAGTGTATAGTGTATACCTAGAGTAGTGTGTAGTGTGTAGTGTATAGTGTATACTTAGTGTAGTGTATAGTGTATACCTAGTGTAGTGTATAGTGTATATCTAGTGTAGTGTATAGTGTATACCTAATGTAGTGTATAGTGTATACCTAGTGTAGTGTATAGTGTATATCTAGTGTAGTGTATAGTGTATACCTAATGTAGTGTATAGTGTATACCTAGTGTAGTGTATAGTGTATACCTAGTGTAGTGTAAAGTGTATACCTAGTGTAGTGTATAGTGTATACCTAATGTAGTGTATAGTGTATACCTAGTGTAGTGTATACCTAGTGTAGTGTGTAGTGTATATCTAGTGTAGTGTATAGTGTATACCTAGTGTAGTGTAGTGTATACCTAGTGTAGTGTATAGTGTATACCTAGTGTAGTGTGTAGTGTATACCTAGTGTAGTGTATAGTGTATACCTAGTGTAGTGTATAGTGTATATCTAGTGTAGTGTATAGTGTATACCTAGTGTAGTGTGTAGTGTATATCTAGTGTAGTGTGTAGTGTATACCTAGTGTAGTGTGTAGTGTATACCTAGTGTAGTGTATAGTGTATACCTAGTGTAGTGTATAGTGTATACCTAGTGTAGTGTATAGTGTATACCTAGTGTAGTGTGTAGTGTGTAGTGTATAGTGTATACCTAGTGTAGTGTATAGTGTATACCTAGTGTAGTGTATAGTGTATACCTAGTGTAGTGTGTAGTGTATACCTAGTGTAGTGTGTAGTGTATACCTAGTGTAGTGTGTAGTGTATACCTAGTGTAGTGTATAGTGTATACCTAGTGTAGTGTATAGTGTATACCTAGTGTAGTGATTAGTGTATAGTGTATACCTAGTGTAGTGTGTAGTGTATAGTGTATACCTGGTGTAGTGTGTAGTGTATACCTAGTGTAGTGTATAGTGTATACCTAGACCAGTGAGTAGTGTATACATAGTGTAGTGTATAGTGTATACCTGGTGTAGTGTGTAGTGTATACCTGGTGTAGTGTATAGTGTATACCTAGTGTAGTGTATAGTGTATACCTGGTGTAGTGTGTAGTGTATACCTGGTGTAGTGTGTAGTGTATACCTGGTGTAGTGTATACCTAGTGTAGTGTATAGTGTATACCTAGTGTAGTGTATAGTGTATACCTAGTGTAGTGTATAGTGTATACCTAGTGTAGTGTATAGTGTATACCTAGTGTAGTGTATAGTGTATACCTAGTGTAGTGTATAGTGTATACCTAGTGTAGTGTATAGTGTGTAGTGTATAGTGTATACCTAGTGTAGTGTATAGTGTATACCTAGTGTAGTGTATAGTGTATACCTAGTGTAGTGTGTAGTGTATACCTAGTGTAGTGTGTAGTGTATACCTAGTGTAGTGTATAGTGTATACCTAGTGTAGTGTATAGTGTATACCTAGTGTAGTGTATAGTGTATAGTGTATACCTAGTGTAGTGTGTAGTGTATAGTGTATACCTGGTGTAGTGTGTAGTGTATACCTAGTGTAGTGTATAGTGTATACCTAGACCAGTGAGTAGTGTATACATAGTGTAGTGTATAGTGTATACTTAGTGTAGTGTGTAGTGTATACCTAGTGTAGTGTATAGTGTATACCTAGTGTAGTGTATAGTGTATACCTAGTGTAGTGTATACCTAGTGTAGTGTATACCTAGTGTAGTGTATACCTAGTACAGTGTGTAGTGTATACCTAGTGTAGTGTATAGTGTATACCTAGTGTAGTGTATACCTAGTGTAGTGTGTAGTGTATACCTAGTGTAGTGTATACCTAGACTAGTGAGTAGTGTATAGTGTATACCTAGTGTAGTGTATACCTAGACTAGTGAGTAGTGTATAGTGTATACCTAGTGTAGTGTATAGTGTATACCTAGTGTAGTGTATACCTAGTGTAGTGTGTAGTGTATACCTAGTGTAGTGTATAGTGTATACCTAGTGTAGTGTATACCTAGTGTAGTGTATAGTGTATACCTAGTGTAGTGTATACCTAGACTAGTGTGTAGTGTGTAGTGTATACCTAGTGTAGTGTGTAGTGTATACCTAGTGTAGTGTATACCTAGACTAGTGAGTAGTGTATAGTGTATACCTAGTGTAGTGTATTGTGTATACCTAGTGTAGTGTATACCTAGTGTAGTGTGTAGTGTATACCTAGTGTAGTGTATACCTAGACTAGTGTGTAGTGTGTAGTGTATACCTAGTGTAGTGTGTAGTGTATACCTAGTGTAGTGTATACCTAGACTAGTGAGTAGTGTATAGTGTATACCTAGTGTAGTGTATAGTGTATACCTGGTGTAGTGGGTAGTGTATAGTGTAGTGTGTAGTGTATACCTAGTGTAGTGTATAGTGTATACCTAGTGTAGTGTATAGTGTATACCTAGTGTAGTGTATAGTGTATACCTAGTGTAGTGTGTAGTGTATAGTGTATACCTGGTGTAGTGTGTAGTGTATACCTGGTGTAGTGTATAGTGTATACCTAGTGTAGTGTATAGTGTATACCTGGTGTAGTGTGTAGTGTATACCTGGTGTAGTGTGTAGTGTATACCTGGTGTAGTGTATACCTAGTGTAGTGTATAGTGTATACCTAGTGTAGTGTATAGTGTATACCTAGTGTAGTGTATAGTGTATATCTAGTGTAGTGTATAGTGTATACCTAGTGTAGTGTATACCTAGTGTAGTGTATAGTGTATACCTAGTGTAGTGTATAGTGTATACCTAGTGTAGTGTATAGTGTATACCTAGTGTAGTGTATAGTGTATACCTAGTGTAGTGTATAGTGTATACCTAGTGTAGTGTATAGTGTATATCTAGTGTAGTGTATAGTGTATACCTAGTGTAGTGTATACCTAGTGTAGTGTATAGTGTATACCTAGTGTAGTGTATAGTGTATACCTAGTGTAGTGTGTAGTGTATACCTGGTGTAGTGTGTAGTGTATACCTGGTGTAGTGTATGCCTAGTGTAGTGTATAGTGTATACCTAGTGTAGTGTATAGTGTATACCTAGTGTAGTGTATAGTGTATACCTAGTGTAGTGTATAGTGTATATCTAGTGTAGTGTATAGTGTATACCTAGTGTAGTGTATAGTGTATACCTAGTGTAGTGTATAGTGTATACCTGGTGTAGTGTGTAGTGTATACCTAGTGTAGTGTGTAGTGTATACCTAGTGTAGTGTGTAGTGTATACCTAGTATAGTGTATACCTAGTGTAGTGTATAGTGTATACCTAGTGTAGTGTATAGTGTATACCTAGTGTAGTGTATAGTGTTTAGTGTATACCTAGTGTAGTGTATACCTAGTGTAGTGTATAGTGTATACCTAGTGTAGTGTGTAGTGTATACCTGGTGTAGTGTATAGTGTATACCTAGTGTAGTGTATAGTGTATACCTGGTGTAGTGTATAGTGTATAGTGTATACCTAGTGTAGTGTGTAGTGTATAGTGTATACCTGGTGTAGTGTGTAGTGTATACCTAGTGTAGTGTATAGTGTATACCTAGACCAGTGAGTAGTGTATACATAGTGTAGTGTATAGTGTATACTTAGTGTAGTGTGTAGTGTATACCTAGTGTAGTGTATAGTGTATACCTAGTGTAGTGTATAGTGTATACCTAGTGTAGTGTATACCTAGTGTAGTGTATACCTAGTGTAGTGTATACCTAGTACAGTGTGTAGTGTATACCTAGTGTAGTGTATAGTGTATACCTAGTGTAGTGTATACCTAGTGTAGTGTGTAGTGTATACCTAGTGTAGTGTATACCTAGACTAGTGAGTAGTGTATAGTGTATACCTAGTGTAGTGTATACCTAGACTAGTGAGTAGTGTATAGTGTATACCTAGTGTAGTGTATAGTGTATACCTAGTGTAGTGTATACCTAGTGTAGTGTGTAGTGTATACCTAGTGTAGTGTATAGTGTATACCTAGTGTAGTGTATACCTAGTGTAGTGTATAGTGTATACCTAGTGTAGTGTATACCTAGACTAGTGTGTAGTGTGTAGTGTATACCTAGTGTAGTGTGTAGTGTATACCTAGTGTAGTGTATACCTAGACTAGTGAGTAGTGTATAGTGTATACCTAGTGTAGTGTATTGTGTATACCTAGTGTAGTGTATACCTAGTGTAGTGTGTAGTGTATACCTAGTGTAGTGTATACCTAGACTAGTGTGTAGTGTGTAGTGTATACCTAGTGTAGTGTGTAGTGTATACCTAGTGTAGTGTATACCTAGACTAGTGAGTAGTGTATAGTGTATACCTAGTGTAGTGTATACCTAGACTAGTGAGTAGTGTATAGTGTATACCTAGTGTAGTGTATAGTGTATACCTAGTGTAGTGTATACCTAGTGTAGTGTGTAGTGTATACCTAGTGTAGTGTATAGTGTATACCTAGTGTAGTGTATACCTAGTGTAGTGTATAGTGTATACCTAGTGTAGTGTATACCTAGACTAGTGTGTAGTGTGTAGTGTATACCTAGTGTAGTGTGTAGTGTATACCTAGTGTAGTGTATACCTAGACTAGTGAGTAGTGTATAGTGTATACCTAGTGTAGTGTATTGTGTATACCTAGTGTAGTGTATACCTAGTGTAGTGTGTAGTGTATACCTAGTGTAGTGTATACCTAGACTAGTGTGTAGTGTGTAGTGTATACCTAGTGTAGTGTGTAGTGTATACCTAGTGTAGTGTATACCTAGACTAGTGAGTAGTGTATAGTGTATACCTAGTGTAGTGTATAGTGTATACCTGGTGTAGTGGGTAGTGTATAGTGTAGTGTGTAGTGTATACCTAGTGTAGTGTATAGTGTATACCTAGTGTAGTGTATAGTGTATACCTAGTGTAGTGTATAGTGTATACCTAGTGTAGTGTGTAGTGTATACCTGGTGTAGTGTGTAGTGTATACCTGGTGTAGTGTATAGTGTATACCTAGTGTAGTGTATAGTGTATACCTGGTGTAGTGTGTAGTGTATACCTGGTGTAGTGTGTAGTGTATACCTGGTGTAGTGTATACCTAGTGTAGTGTATAGTGTATACCTAGTGTAGTGTATAGTGTATACCTAGTGTAGTGTATAGTGTATATCTAGTGTAGTGTATAGTGTATACCTAGTGTAGTGTATACCTAGTGTAGTGTATAGTGTATACCTAGTGTAGTGTATAGTGTATACCTAGTGTAGTGTATAGTGTATACCTAGTGTAGTGTATAGTGTATACCTAGTGTAGTGTATAGTGTATACCTAGTGTAGTGTATAGTGTATATCTAGTGTAGTGTATAGTGTATACCTAGTGTAGTGTATACCTAGTGTAGTGTATAGTGTATACCTAGTGTAGTGTATAGTGTATACCTAGTGTAGTGTGTAGTGTATACCTGGTGTAGTGTGTAGTGTATACCTGGTGTAGTGTATGCCTAGTGTAGTGTATAGTGTATACCTAGTGTAGTGTATAGTGTATACCTAGTGTAGTGTATAGTGTATACCTAGTGTAGTGTATAGTGTATATCTAGTGTAGTGTATAGTGTATACCTAGTGTAGTGTATAGTGTATACCTAGTGTAGTGTATAGTGTATACCTGGTGTAGTGTGTAGTGTATACCTAGTGTAGTGTGTAGTGTATACCTAGTGTAGTGTGTAGTGTATACCTAGTATAGTGTATACCTAGTGTAGTGTATAGTGTATACCTAGTGTAGTGTATAGTGTATACCTAGTGTAGTGTATAGTGTTTAGTGTATACCTAGTGTAGTGTATACCTAGTGTAGTGTATAGTGTATACCTAGTGTAGTGTGTAGTGTATACCTGGTGTAGTGTATAGTGTATACCTAGTGTAGTGTATAGTGTATACCTGGTGTAGTGTATAGTGTATAGTGTATACCTAGTGTAGTGTGTAGTGTATAGTGTATACCTGGTGTAGTGTGTAGTGTATACCTAGTGTAGTGTATAGTGTATACCTAGACCAGTGAGTAGTGTATACATAGTGTAGTGTATAGTGTATACTTAGTGTAGTGTGTAGTGTATACCTAGTGTAGTGTATAGTGTATACCTAGTGTAGTGTATAGTGTATACCTAATGTAGTGTATAGTGTATACCTAGTGTAGTGTATAGTGTATATCTAGTGTAGTGTATAGTGTTTACCTAATGTAGTGTATAGTGTATACCTAGTGTAGTGTATAGTGTATACCTAGTGTAGTGTAAAGTGTATACCTAGTGTAGTGTATAGTGTATACCTAATGTAGTGTATAGTGTATACCTAGTGTAGTGTATACCTAGTGTAGTGTATATCTAGTGTAGTGTATAGTGTATACCTAGTGTAGTGTATAGTGTATACCTAGTGTAGTGTATAGTGTATACCTAGTGTAGTGTGTAGTGTATACCTAGTGTAGTGTATAGTGTATACCTAGTGTAGTGTATAGTGTATATCTAGTGTAGTGTGTAGTGTATACCTAGTGTAGTGTATAGTGTATACCTAGTGTAGTGTGTAGTGTATACCTAGTGTAGTGTATAGTGTATACCTGGTGTAGTGGGTAGTGTATAGTGTATACCTACTGTAGTGTATAGTGTATACCTAGTGTAGTGTATAGTGTATACCTAGTGTAGTGTATAGTGTGTAGTGTATAGTGTATATCTAGTGTAGTGTATAGTGTATACCTAGTGTAGTGTGTAGTGTATACCTAGTGTAGTGTATTGTGTATACCTAGTGTATTGTATAGTGTATATCTAGTGTAGTGTATAGTGTATACCTAGTGTAGTGTATAGTGTATACCTAGTGTAGTGTGTAGTGTATACCTAGTGTAGTGTGTAGTGTATACCTAGAGTAGTGTATAGTGTATACCTAGAGTAGTGTGTAGTGTGTAGTGTATAGTGTATACCTAGTGTAGTGTGTAGTGTATACCTAGAGTAGTGTGTAGTGTGTAGTGTATAGTGTATACCTAGTGTAGTGTAAAGTGTACCTAGTGTAGTGTATAGTGTATACCTAGAGTAGTGTGTAGTGTGTAGTGTATAGTGTATACTTAGTGTAGTGTATAGTGTATACCTAGTGTAGTGTATAGTGTATATCTAGTGTAGTGTATAGTGTATATCTAGTGTAGTGTATAGTGTATACCTAATGTAGTGTATAGTGTATACCTAGTGTAGTGTATAGTGTATATCTAGTGTAGTGTATAGTGTATACCTAATGTAGTGTATAGTGTATACCTAGTGTAGTGTATAGTGTATACCTAGTGTAGTGTAAAGTGTATACCTAGTGTAGTGTATAGTGTATACCTAATGTAGTGTATAGTGTATACCTAGTGTAGTGTATACCTAGTGTAGTGTGTAATGTATATCTAGTGTAGTGTATAGTGTATAGTGTATACCTAGTGTAGTGTATAGTGTATACCTAGTGTAGTGTGTAGTGTATACCTAGTGTAGTGTATAGTGTATACCTAGTGTAGTGTATAGTGTATATGTAGTGTATAGTGTATACCTAGTGTAGTGTGTAGTGTATATCTAGTGTAGTGTGTAGTGTATACCTAGTGTAGTGTGTAGTGTATACCTAGTGTAGTGTATAGTGTATACCTAGTGTAGTGTATAGTGTATACCTAGTGTAGTGTGTAGTGTGTAGTGTATAGTGTATACCTAGTGTAGTGTATAGTGTATACCTAGTGTAGTGTATAGTGTATACCTAGTGTAGTGTGTAGTGTATACCTAGTGTAGTGTGTAGTGTATACCTAGTGTAGTGGATAGTGTATACCTAGTGTAGTGTATAGTGTATACCTAGTGTAGTGTTTAGTGTATAGTGTATACCTAGTGTAGTGTGTAGTGTATAGTGTATACCTGGTGTAGTGTGTAGTGTATACCTAGTGTAGTGTATAGTGTATACCTAGACCAGTGAGTAGTGTATACATAGTGTAGTGTATAGTGTATACTTAGTGTAGTGTGTAGTGTATACCTAGTGTAGTGTATAGTGTATACCTAGTGTAGTGTATAGTGTATACCTAGTGTAGTGTATAGTGTATAGCTAGTGTAGTGTGTATTTTATAGTGTATACCTGGTGTAGTGTGTAGTGTATACCTGGTGTAGTGTATAGTGTATACCTAGTGTAGTGTATAGTGTATACCTGGTGTAGTGTGTAGTGTATACCTGGTGTAGTGTGTAGTGTATACCTGGTGTAGTGTATACCTAGTGTAGTGTATAGTGTATACCTAGTGTAGTGTATAGTGTATACCTAGTGTAGTGTGTAGTGTATACCTAGTGTAGTGTGTAGTGTATACCTAGAGTAGTGTATAGTGTATACCTAGAGTAGTGTGTAGTGTGTAGTGTATAGTGTATACCTAGTCTAGTGTGTAGTGTATACCTAGAGTAGTGTGTAGTGTGTAGTGTATAGTGTATACCTAGTGTAGTGTATAGTGTATACCTAGTGTAGTGTATAGTGTATACCTAGAGTAGTGTGTAGTGTGTAGTGTATAGTGTATACTTAGTGTAGTGTATAGTGTATACCTAGTGTAGTGTATAGTGTATATCTAGTGTAGTGTATAGTGTATACCTAATGTAGTGTATAGTGTATACCTAGTGTAGTGTATAGTGTATATCTAGTGTAGTGTATAGTGTATACCTAATGTAGTGTATAGTGTATACCTAGTGTAGTGTATAGTGTATACCTAGTGTAGTGTAAAGTGTATACCTAGTGTAGTGTATAGTGTATACCTAATGTAGTGTATAGTGTATACCTAGTGTAGTGTATACCTAGTGTAGTGTGTAGTGTATATCTAGTGTAGTGTATAGTGTATACCTTGTGTAGTGTAGTGTATACCTAGTGTAGTGTATAGTGTATACCTAGTGTAGTGTGTAGTGTATACCTAGTGTAGTGTATAGTGTATACCTAGTGTAGTGTATAGTGTATATCTAGTGTAGTGTATAGTGTATACCTAGTGTAGTGTGTAGTGTATATCTAGTGTAGTGTGTAGTGTATACCTAGTGTAGTGTGTAGTGTATACCTAGTGTAGTGTATAGTGTATACCTAGTGTAGTGTATAGTGTATACCTAGTGTAGTGTATAGTGTATACCTAGTGTAGTGTGTAGTGTGTAGTGTATAGTGTATACCTAGTGTAGTGTATAGTGTATACCTAGTGTAGTGTATAGTGTATACCTAGTGTAGTGTGTAGTGTATACCTAGTGTAGTGTGTAGTGTATACCTAGTGTAGTGTATAGTGTATACCTAGTGTAGTGTATAGTGTATACCTAGTGTAGTGATTAGTGTATAGTGTATACCTAGTGTAGTGTGTAGTGTATAGTGTATACCTGGTGTAGTGTGTAGTGTATACCTAGTGTAGTGTATAGTGTATACCTAGACCAGTGAGTAGTGTATACATAGTGTAGTGTATAGTGTATACCTGGTGTAGTGTGTAGTGTATACCTGGTGTAGTGTATAGTGTATACCTAGTGTAGTGTATAGTGTATACCTGGTGTAGTGTGTAGTGTATACCTGGTGTAGTGTGTAGTGTATACCTGGTGTAGTGTATACCTAGTGTAGTGTATATTGTATACCTAGTGTAGTGTATAGTGTATACCTAGTGTAGTGTATAGTGTATACCTAGTGTAGTGTATAGTGTATACCTAGTGTAGTGTATAGTGTATACCTAGTGTAGTGTATAGTGTATACCTAGTGTAGTGTATAGTGTGTAGTGTATAGTGTATACCTAGTGTAGTGTATAGTGTATACCTAGTGTAGTGTATAGTGTATACCTAGTGTAGTGTGTAGTGTATATCTAGTGTAGTGTGTAGTGTATACCTAGTGTAGTGTGTAGTGTATACCTAGTGTAGTGTGTAGTGTATACCTAGTGTAGTGTATAGTGTATACCTAGTGTAGTGTATAGTGTATACCTAGTGTAGTGTGTAGTGTGTAGTGTGTAGTGTATACCTAGTGTAGTGTATAGTGTATACCTAGTGTAGTGTATAGTGTATATCTAGTGTAGTGTATAGTGTATACCTAGTGTAGTGTGTAGTGTATATCTAGTGTAGTGTGTAGTGTATACCTAGTGTAGTGTGTAGTGTATACCTAGTGTAGTGTATAGTGTATACCTAGTGTAGTGTATAGTGTATACCTAGTGTAGTGTATAGTGTATACCTAGTGTAGTGTGTAGTGTGTAGTGTATAGTGTATACCTAGTGTAGTGTATAGTGTATACCTAGTGTAGTGTATAGTGTATACCTAGTGTAGTGTGTAGTGTATACCTAGTGTAGTGTGTAGTGTATACCTAGTGTAGTGGATAGTGTATACCTAGTGTAGTGTATAGTGTATACCTAGTGTAGTGTTTAGTGTATAGTGTATACCTAGTGTAGTGTGTAGTGTATAGTGTATACCTGGTGTAGTGTGTAGTGTATACCTAGTGTAGTGTATAGTGTATACCTAGACCAGTGAGTAGTGTATACATAGTGTAGTGTATAGTGTATACTTAGTGTAGTGTGTAGTGTATACCTAGTGTAGTGTATAGTGTATACCTAGTGTAGTGTATAGTGTATACCTAGTGTAGTGTATACCTAGTGTAGTGTATACCTAGTGCAGTGTGTAGTGTATACCTAGTGTAGTGTATAGTGTATACCTAGTGTAGTGTATAGTGTATACCTAGTGTAGTGTATACCTAGTGTAGTGTGTAGTGTATACCTAGTGTAGTGTATACCTAGACTAGTGAGTAGTGTATAGTGTATACCTAGTGTAGTGTATACCTAGACTAGTGAGTAGTGTATAGTGTATACCTAGTGTAGTGTATAGTGTATACCTAGTGTAGTGTATACCTAGTGTAGTGTGTAGTGTATACCTAGTGTAGTGTATAGTGTATACCTAGTGTAGTGTATACCTAGTGTAGTGTATAGTGTATACCTAGTGTAGTGTATACCTAGACTAGTGTGTAGTGTGTAGTGTATACCTAGTGTAGTGTGTAGTGTATACCTAGTGTAGTGTATACCTAGACTAGTGAGTAGTGTATAGTGTATACCTTGTGTAGTGTATTGTGTATACCTAGTGTAGTGTATACCTAGTGTAGTGTGTAGTGTATACCTAGTGTAGTGTATACCTAGACTAGTGAGTAGTGTATAGTGTATACCTAGTGTAGTGTATAGTGTATACCTGGTGTAGTGGGTAGTGTATAGTGTAGTGTGTAGTGTATACCTAGTGTAGTGTATAGTGTATACCTAGTGTAGTGTATAGTGTATACCTAGTGTAGTGTATAGTGTATAGCTAGTGTAGTGTGTATTTTATAGTGTATACCTGGTGTAGTGTGTAGTGTATACCTGGTGTAGTGTATAGTGTATACCTAGTGTAGTGTATAGTGTATACCTGGTGTAGTGTGTAGTGTATACCTGGTGTAGTGTGTAGTGTATACCTGGTGTAGTGTATACCTAGTGTAGTGTATAGTGTATACCTAGTGTAGTGTATAGTGTATACCTAGTGTAGTGTGTAGTGTATACCTAGTGTAGTGTGTAGTGTATACCTAGAGTAGTGTATAGTGTATACCTAGAGTAGTGTGTAGTGTGTAGTGTATAGTGTATACCTAGTGTAGTGTGTAGTGTATACCTAGAGTAGTGTGTAGTGTATAGTGTATACCTAGTGTAGTGTATAGTGTATACCTAGTGTAGTGTATAGTGTATACCTAGAGTAGTGTGTAGTGTGTAGTGTATAGTGTATACTTAGTGTAGTGTATAGTGTATACCTAGTGTAGTGTATAGTGTATATCTAGTGTAGTGTATAGTGTATACCTAATGTAGTGTATAGTGTATACCTAGTGTAGTGTATAGTGTATATCTAGTGTAGTGTATAGTGTATACCTAATGTAGTGTATAGTGTATACCTAGTGTAGTGTATAGTGTATACCTAGTGTAGTGTAAAGTGTATACCTAGTGTAGTGTATAGTGTATACCTAATGTAGTGTATAGTGTATACCTAGTGTAGTGTATACCTAGTGTAGTGTGTAGTGTATATCTAGTGTAGTGTATAGTGTATACCTAGTGTAGTGTAGTGTATACCTAGTGTAGTGTATAGTGTATACCTAGTGTAGTGTGTAGTGTATACCTAGTGTAGTGTATAGTGTATACCTAGTGTAGTGTATAGTGTATATCTAGTGTAGTGTATAGTGTATACCTAGTGTAGTGTGTAGTGTATATCTAGTGTAGTGTGTAGTGTATACCTAGTGTAGTGTGTAGTGTATACCTAGTGTAGTGTATAGTGTATACCTAGTGTAGTGTATAGTGTATACCTAGTGTAGTGTATAGTGTATACCTAGTGTAGTGTGTAGTGTGTAGTGTATAGTGTATACCTAGTGTAGTGTATAGTGTATACCTAGTGTAGTGTATAGTGTATACCTAGTGTAGTGTGTAGTGTATACCTAGTGTAGTGTGTAGTGTATACCTAGTGTAGTGTGTAGTGTATACCTAGTGTAGTGTATAGTGTATACCTAGTGTAGTGTATAGTGTATACCTAGTGTAGTGATTAGTGTATAGTGTATACCTAGTGTAGTGTGTAGTGTATAGTGTATACCTGGTGTAGTGTGTAGTGTATACCTAGTGTAGTGTATAGTGTATACCTAGACCAGTGAGTAGTGTATACATAGTGTAGTGTATAGTGTATACCTGGTGTAGTGTGTAGTGTATACCTGGTGTAGTGTATAGTGTATACCTAGTGTAGTGTATAGTGTATACCTGGTGTAGTGTGTAGTGTATACCTGGTGTAGTGTGTAGTGTATACCTGGTGTAGTGTATACCTAGTGTAGTGTATAGTGTATACCTAGTGTAGTGTATAGTGTATACCTAGTGTAGTGTATAGTGTATACCTAGTGTAGTGTATAGTGTATACCTAGTGTAGTGTATAGTGTGTAGTGTATAGTGTATACCTAGTGTAGTGTATAGTGTATACCTAGTGTAGTGTATAGTGTATACCTAGTGTAGTGTGTAGTGTATACCTAGTGTAGTGTGTAGTGTATACCTAGTGTAGTGTATAGTGTATACCTAGTGTAGTGTATAGTGTATACCTAGTGTAGTGTATAGTGTATAGTGTATACCTAGTGTAGTGTGTAGTGTATAGTGTATACCTGGTGTAGTGTGTAGTGTATACCTAGTGTAGTGTATAGTGTATACCTAGACCAGTGAGTAGTGTATACATAGTGTAGTGTATAGTGTATACTTAGTGTAGTGTGTAGTGTATACCTAGTGTAGTGTATAGTGTATACCTAGTGTAGTGTATAGTGTATACCTAGTGTAGTGTATACCTAGTGTAGTGTATACCTAGTGTAGTGTATACCTAGTACAGTGTGTAGTGTATACCTAGTGTAGTGTATAGTGTATACCTAGTGTAGTGTATACCTAGTGTAGTGTGTAGTGTATACCTAGTGTAGTGTATACCTAGACTAGTGAGTAGTGTATAGTGTATACCTAGTGTAGTGTATACCTAGACTAGTGAGTAGTGTATAGTGTATACCTAGTGTAGTGTATAGTGTATACCTAGTGTAGTGTATACCTAGTGTAGTGTGTAGTGTATACCTAGTGTAGTGTATAGTGTATACCTAGTGTAGTGTATACCTAGTGTAGTGTATAGTGTATACCTAGTGTAGTGTATACCTAGACTAGTGTGTAGTGTGTAGTGTATACCTAGTGTAGTGTGTAGTGTATACCTAGTGTAGTGTATACCTAGACTAGTGAGTAGTGTATAGTGTATACCTAGTGTAGTGTATTGTGTATACCTAGTGTAGTGTATACCTAGTGTAGTGTGTAGTGTATACCTAGTGTAGTGTATACCTAGACTAGTGTGTAGTGTGTAGTGTATACCTAGTGTAGTGTGTAGTGTATACCTAGTGTAGTGTATACCTAGACTAGTGAGTAGTGTATAGTGTATACCTAGTGTAGTGTATAGTGTATACCTGGTGTAGTGGGTAGTGTATAGTGTAGTGTGTAGTGTATACCTAGTGTAGTGTATAGTGTATACCTAGTGTAGTGTATAGTGTATACCTAGTGTAGTGTATAGTGTATACCTAGTGTAGTGTGTAGTGTATAGTGTATACCTGGTGTAGTGTGTAGTGTATACCTGGTGTAGTGTATAGTGTATACCTAGTGTAGTGTATAGTGTATACCTGGTGTAGTGTGTAGTGTATACCTGGTGTAGTGTGTAGTGTATACCTGGTGTAGTGTATACCTAGTGTAGTGTATAGTGTATACCTAGTGTAGTGTATAGTGTATACCTAGTGTAGTGTATAGTGTATATCTAGTGTAGTGTATAGTGTATACCTAGTGTAGTGTATACCTAGTGTAGTGTATAGTGTATACCTAGTGTAGTGTATAGTGTATACCTAGTGTAGTGTATAGTGTATACCTAGTGTAGTGTATAGTGTATACCTAGTGTAGTGTATAGTGTATACCTAGTGTAGTGTATAGTGTATATCTAGTGTAGTGTATAGTGTATACCTAGTGTAGTGTATACCTAGTGTAGTGTATAGTGTATACCTAGTGTAGTGTATAGTGTATACCTAGTGTAGTGTGTAGTGTATACCTGGTGTAGTGTGTAGTGTATACCTGGTGTAGTGTATGCCTAGTGTAGTGTATAGTGTATACCTAGTGTAGTGTATAGTGTATACCTAGTGTAGTGTATAGTGTATACCTAGTGTAGTGTATAGTGTATATCTAGTGTAGTGTATAGTGTATACCTAGTGTAGTGTATAGTGTATACCTAGTGTAGTGTATAGTGTATACCTGGTGTAGTGTGTAGTGTATACCTAGTGTAGTGTGTAGTGTATACCTAGTGTAGTGTGTAGTGTATACCTAGTATAGTGTATACCTAGTGTAGTGTATAGTGTATACCTAGTGTAGTGTATAGTGTATACCTAGTGTAGTGTATAGTGTTTAGTGTATACCTAGTGTAGTGTATACCTAGTGTAGTGTATAGTGTATACCTAGTGTAGTGTGTAGTGTATACCTGGTGTAGTGTATAGTGTATACCTAGTGTAGTGTATAGTGTATACCTGGTGTAGTGTATAGTGTATAGTGTATACCTAGTGTAGTGTGTAGTGTATAGTGTATACCTGGTGTAGTGTGTAGTGTATACCTAGTGTAGTGTATAGTGTATACCTAGACCAGTGAGTAGTGTATACATAGTGTAGTGTATAGTGTATACTTAGTGTAGTGTGTAGTGTATACCTAGTGTAGTGTATAGTGTATACCTAGTGTAGTGTATAGTGTATACCTAGTGTAGTGTATACCTAGTGTAGTGTATACCTAGTGTAGTGTATACCTAGTACAGTGTGTAGTGTATACCTAGTGTAGTGTATAGTGTATACCTAGTGTAGTGTATACCTAGTGTAGTGTGTAGTGTATACCTAGTGTAGTGTATACCTAGACTAGTGAGTAGTGTATAGTGTATACCTAGTGTAGTGTATACCTAGACTAGTGAGTAGTGTATAGTGTATACCTAGTGTAGTGTATAGTGTATACCTAGTGTAGTGTATACCTAGTGTAGTGTGTAGTGTATACCTAGTGTAGTGTATAGTGTATACCTAGTGTAGTGTATACCTAGTGTAGTGTATAGTGTATACCTAGTGTAGTGTATACCTAGACTAGTGTGTAGTGTGTAGTGTATACCTAGTGTAGTGTGTAGTGTATACCTAGTGTAGTGTATACCTAGACTAGTGAGTAGTGTATAGTGTATACCTAGTGTAGTGTATTGTGTATACCTAGTGTAGTGTATACCTAGTGTAGTGTGTAGTGTATACCTAGTGTAGTGTATACCTAGACTAGTGTGTAGTGTGTAGTGTATACCTAGTGTAGTGTGTAGTGTATACCTAGTGTAGTGTATACCTAGACTAGTGAGTAGTGTATAGTGTATACCTAGTGTAGTGTATACCTAGACTAGTGAGTAGTGTATAGTGTATACCTAGTGTAGTGTATAGTGTATACCTAGTGTAGTGTATACCTAGTGTAGTGTGTAGTGTATACCTAGTGTAGTGTATAGTGTATACCTAGTGTAGTGTATACCTAGTGTAGTGTATAGTGTATACCTAGTGTAGTGTATACCTAGACTAGTGTGTAGTGTGTAGTGTATACCTAGTGTAGTGTGTAGTGTATACCTAGTGTAGTGTATACCTAGACTAGTGAGTAGTGTATAGTGTATACCTAGTGTAGTGTATTGTGTATACCTAGTGTAGTGTATACCTAGTGTAGTGTGTAGTGTATACCTAGTGTAGTGTATACCTAGACTAGTGTGTAGTGTGTAGTGTATACCTAGTGTAGTGTGTAGTGTATACCTAGTGTAGTGTATACCTAGACTAGTGAGTAGTGTATAGTGTATACCTAGTGTAGTGTATAGTGTATACCTGGTGTAGTGGGTAGTGTATAGTGTAGTGTGTAGTGTATACCTAGTGTAGTGTATAGTGTATACCTAGTGTAGTGTATAGTGTATACCTAGTGTAGTGTATAGTGTATACCTAGTGTAGTGTGTAGTGTATAGTGTATACCTGGTGTAGTGTGTAGTGTATACCTGGTGTAGTGTATAGTGTATACCTAGTGTAGTGTATAGTGTATACCTGGTGTAGTGTGTAGTGTATACCTGGTGTAGTGTGTAGTGTATACCTGGTGTAGTGTATACCTAGTGTAGTGTATAGTGTATACCTAGTGTAGTGTATAGTGTATACCTAGTGTAGTGTATAGTGTATATCTAGTGTAGTGTATAGTGTATACCTAGTGTAGTGTATACCTAGTGTAGTGTATAGTGTATACCTAGTGTAGTGTATAGTGTATACCTAGTGTAGTGTATAGTGTATACCTAGTGTAGTGTATAGTGTATACCTAGTGTAGTGTATAGTGTATACCTAGTGTAGTGTATAGTGTATATCTAGTGTAGTGTATAGTGTATACCTAGTGTAGTGTATACCTAGTGTAGTGTATAGTGTATACCTAGTGTAGTGTATAGTGTATACCTAGTGTAGTGTGTAGTGTATACCTGGTGTAGTGTGTAGTGTATACCTGGTGTAGTGTATGCCTAGTGTAGTGTATAGTGTATACCTAGTGTAGTGTATAGTGTATACCTAGTGTAGTGTATAGTGTATACCTAGTGTAGTGTATAGTGTATATCTAGTGTAGTGTATAGTGTATACCTAGTGTAGTGTATAGTGTATACCTAGTGTAGTGTATAGTGTATACCTGGTGTAGTGTGTAGTGTATACCTAGTGTAGTGTGTAGTGTATACCTAGTGTAGTGTGTAGTGTATACCTAGTATAGTGTATACCTAGTGTAGTGTATAGTGTATACCTAGTGTAGTGTATAGTGTATACCTAGTGTAGTGTATAGTGTTTAGTGTATACCTAGTGTAGTGTATACCTAGTGTAGTGTATAGTGTATACCTAGTGTAGTGTGTAGTGTATACCTGGTGTAGTGTATAGTGTATACCTAGTGTAGTGTATAGTGTATACCTGGTGTAGTGTATAGTGTATAGTGTATACCTAGTGTAGTGTGTAGTGTATAGTGTATACCTGGTGTAGTGTGTAGTGTATACCTAGTGTAGTGTATAGTGTATACCTAGACCAGTGAGTAGTGTATACATAGTGTAGTGTATAGTGTATACTTAGTGTAGTGTGTAGTGTATACCTAGTGTAGTGTATAGTGTATACCTAGTGTAGTGTATAGTGTATACCTAGTGTAGTGTATACCTAGTGTAGTGTATACCTAGTGTAGTGTATACCTAGTACAGTGTGTAGTGTATACCTAGTGTAGTGTATAGTGTATACCTAGTGTAGTGTATACCTAGTGTAGTGTGTAGTGTATACCTAGTGTAGTGTATACCTAGACTAGTGAGTAGTGTATAGTGTATACCTAGTGTAGTGTATACCTAGACTAGTGAGTAGTGTATAGTGTATACCTAGTGTAGTGTATAGTGTATACCTAGTGTAGTGTATACCTAGTGTAGTGTGTAGTGTATACCTAGTGTAGTGTATAGTGTATACCTAGTGTAGTGTATACCTAGTGTAGTGTATAGTGTATACCTAGTGTAGTGTATACCTAGACTAGTGTGTAGTGTGTAGTGTATACCTAGTGTAGTGTGTAGTGTATACCTAGTGTAGTGTATACCTAGACTAGTGAGTAGTGTATAGTGTATACCTAGTGTAGTGTATTGTGTATACCTAGTGTAGTGTATACCTAGTGTAGTGTGTAGTGTATACCTAGTGTAGTGTATACCTAGACTAGTGTGTAGTGTGTAGTGTATACCTAGTGTAGTGTGTAGTGTATACCTAGTGTAGTGTATACCTAGACTAGTGAGTAGTGTATAGTGTATACCTAGTGTAGTGTATAGTGTATACCTGGTGTAGTGGGTAGTGTATAGTGTAGTGTGTAGTGTATACCTAGTGTAGTGTATAGTGTATACCTAGTGTAGTGTATAGTGTATACCTAGTGTAGTGTATAGTGTATACCTAGTGTAGTGTGTAGTGTATAGTGTATACCTGGTGTAGTGTGTAGTGTATACCTGGTGTAGTGTATAGTGTATACCTAATGTAGTGTATAGTGTATACCTGGTGTAGTGTGTAGTGTATACCTGGTGTAGTGTGTAGTGTATACCTGGTGTAGTGTATACCTAGTGTAGTGTATAGTGTATACCTAGTGTAGTGTATAGTGTATACCTAGTGTAGTGTATAGTGTATATCTAGTGTAGTGTATAGTGTATACCTAGTGTAGTGTATACCTAGTGTAGTGTATAGTGTATACCTAGTGTAGTGTATAGTGTATACCTAGTGTAGTGTATAGTGTATACCTAGTGTAGTGTATAGTGTATACCTAGTGTAGTGTATAGTGTATACCTAGTGTAGTGTATAGTGTATACCTAGTGTAGTGTATAGTGTATATCTAGTGTAGTGTATAGTGTATACCTAGTGTAGTGTATACCTAGTGTAGTGTATAGTGTATACCTAGTGTAGTGTATAGTGTATACCTGGTGTAGTGTGTAGTGTATACCTGGTGTAGTGTATACCTAGTGTAGTGTATAGTGTATACCTAGTGTAGTGTATAGTGTATACCTAGTGTAGTGTATAGTGTATACCTAGTGTAGTGTATAGTGTATATCTAGTGTAGTGTATAGTGTATACCTAGTGTAGTGTATAGTGTATACCTAGTGTAGTGTATAGTGTAAACCTGGTGTAGTGTGTAGTGTATACCTAGTGTAGTGTGTAGTGTATACCTAGTGTAGTGTGTAGTGTATACCTAGTATAGTGTATACCTAGTGTAGTGTATAGTGTATACCTAGTGTAGTGTATAGTGTATACCTAGTGTAGTGTATAGTGTTTAGTGTATACCTAGTGTAGTGTATACCTAGTGTAGTGTATAGTGTATACCTAGTGTAGTGTGTAGTGTATACCTGGTGTAGTGTATAGTGTATACCTAGTGTAGTGTATAGTGTATACCTGGTGTAGTGTATAGTGTATACCTGGTGTAGTGTGTAGTGTATACCTAGTGTAGTGTGTAGTGTATACCTAGTGTAGTATATACCTAGTGTAGTGTATACCTAGTGTAGTGTATAGTGTATACCTAGTGTAATGTATAGTGTATAGTGTATACCTAGTGTAGTGTATACCTAGTGTAGTGTATAGTGTATACCTAGTGTAGTGTATACCTAGTGTAGTGTATAGTGTATACCTAGTGTAGTGTATAGTGTATACCTAGTGTAGTGTGTAGTGTATACCTAGTGTAGTGTATAGTGTATACCTAGTGTAGTGTATACCTGGTGTAGTGTGTAGTGTATACCTAGTGTAGTGTATAGTGTATACCTAGTGTAGTGTATAGTGTATACCTAGTGTAGTGTGTAGTGTATAGTGTATACCTAGTGTAGTGTATAGTGTATACCTAGTGTAGTGTGTAGTGTATACCTAGTGTAGTGTATAGTGTATACCTAGTGTAGTGTGTAGTGTATACCTAGTGTAGTGTATAGTGTATACCTAGTGTAGTGTGTAGTGTATACCTAGTGTAGTGTATAGTGTATACCTAGTGTAGTGTGTAGTGTATACCTAGTGTAGTGTATACCTAGTGTAGTGTATAGTGTATACCTAGTGTAGTGTATACCTAGTGTAGTGTATAGTGTATACCTAGTGTAGTGTATACCTAGTGTAGTGTATAGTGTATACCTAGTGTAGTGTATAGTGTATACCTAGTGTAGTGTATACCTAGTGTAGTGTATAGTGTATACCTAGTGTAGTGTGTAGTGTATACCTAGTGTAGTGTATAGTGTATACCTAGTGTAGTGTATAGTGTATACCTAGTGTAGTGTATAGTGTATACCTAGTGTAGTGTATAGTGTATACCTAGTGTAGTGTGTAGTGTGTAGGGTATACCTAGTGTAGTGTATAGTGTATACCTAGTGTAGTGTATAGTGTATACCTAGTGTAGTGTATAGTGTATACCTAGTGTAGTGTATAGTGTATACCTAGTGTAGTGTATAGTGTATACCTAGTGTAGTGTATAGTGTATACCTAGTGTAGTGTGTAGTGTATATCTAGTGTAGTGTATAGTGTATACCTAGTGTAGTGTATAGTGTATACCTAGTGTAGTGTATAGTGTATACCTAGTGTAGTGTGTAGTGTATACCTAGTGTAGTGTATAGTGTATACCTAGTGTAGTGTATAGTGTATACCTAGTGTAGTGTATAGTGTATATCTAGTGTAGTGTATAGTGTATATCTAGTGTAGTGTATAGTGTATACCTAGTGTAGTGTGTAGTGTATACCTAGTGTAGTGTGTAGTGTATACCTAGTGTAGTGTGTAGTGTATACCTAGTGTAGTGTATAGTGTATACCTAGTGTAGTGTATAGTGTATACCTAGTGTAGTGTGTAATGTATAGTGTGTATAGTGTATACCTAGTGTAGTGTATACCTAGTGTAGTGTATAGTGTATACCTAGTGTAGTGTGTAGTGTATACCTAGTGTAGTGTGTAGTGTATAGTGTATACCTAGTGTAGTGTATAGTGTATACCTAGTGTAGTGTATAGTGTGTAGTGTATAGTGTATACCTAGTGTAGTGTGTGGTGTATACCTAGTGTAGTGTATAGTGTATACCTAGTGTAGTGTATACCTAGTGTAGTGTATAGTGTATACCTAGTGTAGTGTGTAGTGTATACCTAGTGTAGTGTGTAGTGTATACCTAGTGTAGTGTATAGTGTATACCTAGTGTAGTGTATAGTGTATACCTAGTGTAGTGTATAGTGTATACCTAGTGTAGTGTGTAGTGTATAGTGTATACCTAGTGTAGTGTATAGTGTATACCTAGTGTAGTGTATAGTGTGTAGTGTACAGTGTATACCTAGTGTAGTGTATAGTGTATACCTAGTGTAGTGTATAGTGTATACCTAGTGTAGTGTATAGTGTATACCTAGTGTAGTGTATAGTGTATACCTAGTGTAGTGTATATTGTATACCTAGTGTAGTGTGTAGTGTATAGTGTATACCTAGTGTAGTGTATAGTGTATACCTAGTGTAGTGTATAGTGTGTAGTGTATAGTGTATACCTAGTGTAGTGTATAGTGTATACCTAGTGTAGTGTATAGTGTATACCTAGTGTAGTGTGTAGTGTATACCTAGTGTAGTGTATAGTGTATACCTAGTGTAGTGTATAGTGTATAGTGTATACCTAGTGTAGTGTGTACCCCATAAGAACTCCCTTGTCCAGAATACAGCAGCCAGAAGCCAGCAGAACTAACAACGTAAATCCACAGATTTCACGTCTCACACACACACACACTCATCCTTTTGTCCTCCCCTTAAGCCCTCCCTCTCACCCTTTCCCTCTCTCTTACATTCCTTATCTCCTCTTCCATTCATCTCTCCTCCTACTCCATCCCTCTCCTCCTCCATCCCTCTCCCCTTCCATCCCTCTCCTCCTCTTCCATCCCTCTCCTCCTCTCTCCATCCCTCTCCTCCTCCTCTCTCCATCCCTCTCCTCGTCCTACTCCTCCTCTCTCCATCCCTCTCCTCCTCCTCTCTCCGGCCCTCCTCTCCTCTCATCCCCTGGCCACCGAGACAAAGGAGAGCTGGTGGGAAACACATGTACACACACACACACACACACACACACACACACACACACACACACACACACACACACACACACACACACACACACACACACACACACACACACACACGCAAACACAGACTAAGAGCACTTAGCTTTCTGTGTGTGTGTGTCTCAAAATCAAATCAAATTGTATTGGTCATGTCCACGTTTAGCAGATGTTATTGCATGTGTAGTGAAAGGCTTGTGTTCCTAGCGCCAACATTGCAGTAGTATCTAACAATTCACAACAACGCACACAAATCTAAAAGTAAAAGAATGGAATTAAAAAATATATAAACATTAGGACGAGCAATGTCGGAGTCCGAAGTATGTATATGTAACGGATGTGAAATGGCTAGCTAGCTAGCCTCTGATTGGGAACCATATCAGGCCACCATAGACATACAAAACACCTGGACCTACAACAACCCTTGACATACAAAAACCCTGTGGTGCGGACTCCCGGCCGCAAACCTGAACCTATAGGGGAGGGTCCGGATGGGCATCTACCCTCGGTGGCGGCTCCGGTTTTGGAGACCCCGGACTGGGGACCTTCGCTGGAGACCCCGGACAGGGGACCGTCGCTGGAGGCTCCGGACTGGGGATCGCCGCTGGAGGCTCCAGACTGGGGATCGTCGCTGGAGGCTCCGGACTGGGGATCGCCGCTGGAGGCTCCGGATTGGGGATCGTCGCTGGAGGCTCCGGACTGGGGATCGTCGCTGGAGGCTCCGGACTGGGGATCATCGCTGGATGCTCCGGACTGGGGATCGCCGCTGGAGGCTCCGGATTGGGGACCGCCGCTGGAGGCTCCGGACTGGGGATCGCCGCTGGAGGCTCCGGATTGGGGATCGTCGCTGGAGGCTCCGGACTGAGGACCGTCGTTGGAGGTTCCGAACTGTGGACCGTCGTAGGAGGTTCCAAACTGTGGCCCGTCGCCGGAGACCCCGGACTGGGGACCGTCGCCGAAGACCCCGGACTGGGGACCGTCGCTAGAGACCCCGGACTGTGGCCGTCGTTGGAGGTTCCGGACTGTGGCCCGTCGTTGGAGGTTCCGGACTGTGGCCCGTCGTAGGAGGTTCCGAACTGTGGCCCGTCGTAGGAGGTTCCGGACTGTGGCCCGTCGTTTGGAGGTTCCGGACTGTGGCCCGTCGTAGGAGGTTCCGAACTGTGGCCCGTCGTAGGAGGTTCCGAACTGTGGCCCGTCGTAGGAGGTTCCGAACTGTGGCCCGTCGTAGGAGGTTCCGAACTGTGGCCCGTCGTAGGAGGTTCCGAACTGTGGCCCGTCGTTGGAGGTTCCGGACTGTGGCCCGTCGTTGGAGGTTCCGGACTGTGGTCCGTCGTTGGAGGTTCCGGACTGTGGCCCGTCGTTGGAGGTTCCGGACTGTGGCCCGTCGTTGGAGGTTCCGGACTGTGGCCCGTCGTTGGAGGTTCCGGACTGTGGCCCGTCGTTGGAGGTTCCGGACTGTGGCCCGTCGTTGGAGGTTCCGGACTGTGGCCCGTCGTTGGAGGTTCCGGACTGGGGATCGCCGCTGGAGGCTCCGGACTGGAGATCGCCGCTGGAGGCTCCGGACTGGGGATCGTCGTTGGAGGTTCCGGACTGTGGACCGTCGTTGGAGGTCCGGGCTGTGGCCGTCGTTGGAGGTTCCGGACTGTGGCCCGTCGTTGGAGGTTCCGGACTGTGGCCCGTCGTAGGAGGTTCCGGACTGTGGCCCGTCGTTGGAGGTTCCAAACTGTGGCCCGTCGCCGGAGACCCCGGACTGGGGACCGTCGCCGAAGACCCCGGACTGGGGACCGTCGCTGGAGACCCCGGACTGGGGACCGTCGTTGGAGGTTCCGGACTGTGGACCGTCGTTGGAGGTTCCGGACTGTGGCCGTCGTTGGAGGTTCCGGACTGTGGCCCGTCGTTGGAGGTTCCGGACTGTGGCCCGTCGTAGGAGGTTCCGGACTGTGGCCCGTCGTAGGAGGTTCCGGACTGTGGCCCGTCGTTGGAGGTTCCGGACTGTGGCCCGTCGTAGGAGGTTCCGAACTGTGGCCCGTCGTAGGAGGTTCCGAACTGTGGCCCGTCGTAGGAGGTTCCGAACTGTGGCCCGTCGTTGGAGGTTCCGGACTGTGGCCCGTCGTTGGAGGTTCCGGACTGTGGCCCGTCGTTGGAGGTTCCGGACTGTGGCCCGTCGTAGGAGGTTCCGGACTGTGGCCCGTCGTTGGAGGTTCCAAACTGTGGCCCGTCGCCGGAGACCCCGGACTGGGGACCGTCGCCGAAGACCCCGGACTGGGGACCGTCGCTGGAGACCCCGGACTGGGGACCGTCGTTGGAGGTTCCGGACTGTGGACCGTCGTTGGAGGTTCCGGACTGTGGCCGTCGTTGGAGGTTCCGGACTGTGGCCCGTCGTTGGAGGTTCCGGACTGTGGCCCGTCGTAGGAGGTTCCGGACTGTGGCCCGTCGTAGGAGGTTCCGGACTGTGGCCCGTCGTTGGAGGTTCCGGACTGTGGCCCGTCGTAGGAGGTTCCGAACTGTGGCCCGTCGTAGGAGGTTCCGAACTGTGGCCCGTCGTAGGAGGTTCCGAACTGTGGCCCGTCGTTGGAGGTTCCGGACTGTGGCCCGTCGTTGGAGGTTCCGGACTGTGGCCCGTCGTTGGAGGTTCCGGACTGTGGCCCGTCGTTGGAGGTTCCGGACTGGGGATCGCCGCTGGAGGCTCCGGACTGGAGATCGCCGCTGGAGGCTCCGGACTGGGGATCGTCGTTGGAGGTTCCGGACTGTGGACCGTCGTTGGAGGTCCGGGCTGTGGCCGTCGTTGGAGGTTCCGGACTGTGGCCCGTCGTAGGAGGTTCCGGACTGTGGCCCGTCGTTGGAGGTTCCAAACTGTGGCCCGTCGCCGGAGACCCCGGACTGGGGACCGTCGCCGAAGACCCCGGACTGGGGACCGTCGTTGGAGGTTCCGGACTGTGGACCGTCGTTGGAGGTTCCAGACTGTGGCCGTCGTTGGAGGTTCCGGACTGTGGCCCGTCGTTGGAGGTTCCGGACTGTGGCCCGTCGTAGGAGGTTCCGAACTGTGGCCCGTCGTAGGAGGTTCCGGACTGTGGCCCGTCGTTGGAGGTTCCGGACTGTGGCCCGTCGTAGGAGGTTCCGAACTGTGGCCCGTCGTAGGAGGTTCCGAACTGTGGCCCGTCGTAGGAGGTTCCGAACTGTGGCCCGTCGTTGGAGGTTCCGGACTGTGGCCCGTCGTTGGAGGTTCCGGACTGTGGCCCGTCGTTGGAGGTTCCGGACTGGGGATCGCCGCTGGAGGCTCCGGACTGTGGATAGCCAGGGGCATGCTCCAACACTGAGACATCATTTACAAATGAAGCCCATGTTTAGTGAGTCTGCCAGAACAGAGGCAGTAGGCTTGACCAGGGATGTTATGAATTAGACAATTTTCCTGTCCTGCTAAGCATTCAAAATGTAATGAGTACTTTTGGGTGTCAGGGAAGATTTATGGAGTAAAAAGTACAACATTTTCTTTAGGAATATAGTGAAGTAAAAGTTGTTAAAAAAATATAAAAAGTTAACTAAGTACAGATACCCCCCAAAAAACGACTTAAGTAGTACTTTCAAGTATTTCTACTTAAGTACTTTACTCCACTGCCAACTTAGTTATTACACTCAACCATACCCCCATCTCTAGGTAGCATGGTGCTAAAAAAAACTATGATACCAAACAGTCAATCAAATGCATGGAACCTTCAGGTGTAAAACCTCTACTACGGTTATAGTTAGTGATGAGACGAGCGATACTGGAGCTGCAACGCAGTTTTCAAAGCGCTACTGTTTTGACATAAGGTACCGATCATCGTATTAAAGTAACATTATGACGAGTTTAATGAGGTCGAAGCTTTGATCACACGCTTTTTCGTGTTGCAAAATGAGAGATCCCACTGATTTCGCTGTTGTGCTTGTGGCTTCCTTCGACGCAAAGTTGCTTTCAAACACTGACCTCTACTGGACACCTTAATTACCAATTTAGTTAGATTTGTTTCGGTTTATAGCACCTGAACGGTAGCTCTGTAGGTAGGGTCAAGGGATGCCAAACACTGGCATCGGCACAATATTGAATCCTGGCTATGCCAATGATTGGAAAAAAATTAACAAAAAATCGGTGAAATTACAATATCTTCCCATTGTTGTTCAAATAATTCGTTTTATTTAGTGTCGCCTATGACAATATTTTTTCTTCAGCATAATAATACCACTGATTTTGAAAAAATAGTGAACCTGGAGGCAAAATGGGTAAGGTGGATTTTACCAACTCACACATGTCCACTGCGCCAGGATATTTTGATGGATGAAATGGGGGGAAAAGTCTATATAAACATCAAACAGGCTGATATTCATCCCTGACCAGCAGATGTCCCGAATGGGCCCTGTGTTCAAATGGTATGTTAAAAGAGAACCGTTTTTCGAAAACAAAGTGTTCAGAAAACCTTGATTTCCTATCACTAGTGTTATTGTTATTCCTGGTAAGACAGCTCTGCTCATCTGCTCTTTTCTTTACACCTCTCCTAAATATGTACAAGGAGACTTTTAATACTTTTCTGCCTGTGCTCCCCTAAATAGTATCCATAGGGAAACCACTGAAGAAAACTATAGTTCTTACCCTGTCACCCTATTATCAGTACATTTCATTCATAGATACAATGAATACAGTCAGTGGATACTTAGTCAACTGAATAATTGTATCCGTTATATTTTTTTCAGCACAGGCCGGGCCTACTACAACTATCCTATTGTCTGTGTCCGCTGGAGCGCACACGGAATCAGTGCACTTGTGCGAACGAACAGGGTTTTGGATTCCAATCCACAGCCACAAGTTTGAACTTGTATCCCAAAAGTTATTCACAGTCATAAAAGGACTGGATAGGCAAACGCAGAATGGTAGAGATTCCGTCCGAGCCAGCCATCACTGTGGTAAAGTCACATTATCCACCAGTCTTTTCAAATACAGCAGATAGCAGTAGAGTAGGAACTAAACTAAGGAGCTAGGAACCGAAATGTAAATGAATTCGGGGAAGTTTGGAACACTTGAGACAGCGTCGACCAATCAGATAGCACTGAGGGTCTGCCGGTCCTAGTTGGGGAGTGGTCGCGGTCCACCGCCAAATTCAAACACATAAAGACTAAGTTCCCGTTGACTACTATAGTTAGAGGTTTCTTCAGGAGACAGAGGGAACAACCAACTTTACAAGGTAGATATTATCGAATATAAAGTACTTCATTGTGTATAATAAATGAGTTTAATAAAGCTAACCTATTCACCTCTTTCAATGGACGATTTAGCTAAAAGCATGCATTCGAATAGCTAACTAATAATGTTAACTTTGTCTGCTTGATAACTAGCTAATCCGAAGCTGCTAGTTTTTTTTTTGGTACATTTTTTATTGAACCTTTATTTAACTAGGCAAGTCAGTTAAGAACAAGGTTAGCGAATTCAAAAGTAGAACAAAGTAACTAGCTAGTTAACGTAAGATAGCTACATTTTATTGATATGGTTATTGGGATGTTAACTAGCATGTGAAATGACTACAGTGGGTAACGTTAGCTAACTGGGTACTGTAATATATTGTTGGGGCAAACCGACAAAAGGCAGCATAACCGGGCGGCTGTGAACCGCATGGCGAATTGTAAACAAAGCAAGCCTGAGTTGACTCCTTTCAGAGACAAAACGCTTAAATAAGGTATGGCTCCAGCAGATACTACTGATGGTTCGTTTGCGAACGAACGGCTTTTTTTGGGCGTATTTCGGTAACCGAATCGCATCGGTGAAAGAGCCGTTTATTTGGGTTGCATACGGCTATTACTGTTTTCGGCTACTACTGTTTTTTGGGCTCCAGACAACGATTATCGGCACAACGTTATAAAAACATTATTTGAAGTTTGTAATCCCTCACTGCAGGAACAAAGGTAGTGAGGAGAGTCTTTTTCTGATTCACACATTTTTTGCAGTGCGTTCAAATATTTTTTTTTGCAGGACAGTAATTTGGTCAGGTACAAATGTATTTGAATTCACATGTCACGATCTGACATTATGGCAGGCAACTTTGTAGTCTTTACATTCATTTTTCAAAATGTTTATGGTTTAAACACTCACACCAGAAAAGATACGTCAGTGGGATGATTCGATTATGCTGACCCGCGGGCTCGTTACTTCATCGGGCGAAAGCGGGGAGGGAAAAGCCATTTACTGAAATGTAACAGTAATTTTATTTATTTATTTATTTTACCGTTATTTTACCAGGTAAGTTGACTGAGAACACGTTCTCATTTGCAGCAACGACCTGGGGAATAGTTACAGGGGAGAGGAGGGGGATGAATGAGCCAATTATAAACTGGGGATTATTAGGTGACCATGATGGTTTGAGGGCCAGATTGGGAATTTAGCCAGGACACCGGGGTTAACACCCCTACTCTTACGATAAGTGCCATGGGATCTTTAATGACCTCAGAGAGTCAGGACACCCGTTTAACGTCCCATCCGAAAGACGGCACCCTACACAGGGCAGTGTCCCCAATCACTGCCCTGGGGCATTGGGATATTTTTCAGACCAGAGGAAAGAGTGCCTCCTACTGGCCCTCCAACACCACTTCCAGCAGCATCTGGTCTCCCATCCAGGGACTGACCAGGACCGACCCTGCTTAGCTTCAGAAGCAAGCCAACAGTGGTATGCAGGGTGGTATGCTGCTGGCGGGATCTGTGCTGGCGGGATCTGTGCTGCTCAGTCATCTTGTCAACAAGGCAGCATGGTGCATCGTTCAACAACAAAAAAATATATATATTTTCCATGAAATGTTTTAATTTTCTAACTCGTTTTCATTTGGGGATGCAGATTGTGCTCAAAAGCAATCACTTTTGCATGTGAAAACACAGAATCCTACTCATTACTCCACATGCTCCTACATCACTTTGTTTCGAGCCGACATCACTGTGGGCGTTGAACCGGGCATAGTCAGCCAAATTCCCAAACTGATGTAATCAACGTTTACCTGGTGCAAAACACGCCCACATGTGCACCCGGACGAGATTAATCGACCCCCCTCATTGGCAAGAAGCGGGCAGTTCTGTTAACACTTCCAAGTCCAAATATATTATACTTTGACTTGAACGATTAAATATGGACTTACATCATTGTGCAACATTCATAAGCTCTGCTCGTTCTCTTTTTTGGCTGGAAAAAAAGTGGATTTGGAAATAATTTTTTAGCCAAAGTTTCGTTTCAGGGCTGGGTTTTATTTGAATGGTACCACCCACCAGTATGGCATTGTTTATTAATCAGAAACACCAGCATAGTTCGCGAGTAGTGACTGAGTTTAGCAGGGGTGCACTTTGGTTTTTAGAAGTAAGTGGGGGGGGTGGGGGCATAACCTGGCGGTGAGTCTTGGTCGACCAAGAGTAGTAGTGTTTTCGACCAATTTCAATCAATTGTTCAATTTTAAAATGTGTATTTTTCCATATTAAACACAGGGTGTGTCTATAATAAAATCAACTAGGCTATATCTACAGAACTGGTCTGATGCTTTAAGCACGCTGTTTGATTAAATAATTAAGACACACAAATGACTCGAGGGAGCCAGAGATCAAGATAGCCTAGCCAGAACCTGTTCCTGACCCTCTTGCTGCAGATTCTGGCTTTATGCTCCTGATGTTATAGGTGTTGTCGGTAATAGGCTATTCCAAGGGGTCGGCAAACTTTTCCATTTGGAAAATTGATCTTACTATTTCCACCAATCCGCGTGCCAGTTACGATTTTCATATGCACATTTTCGTGGAACAGTTTCATTTTAATTTATAATAGTCTTTGTCTATGGTTAATCTAAATTCTATCTAAATGACAATTATTCAAAACTAAAAGTAACTTTCATTGCCATTTCCAACTATGTAAAAATGGCCTACATAAAGCCAACGCATAACAGTGCAGCCTGCAGGTAGAAAATACCCGGATGAAAATAAATATCCTATAAATCACATTGGCTATGCATGGCCTGTATGCAACGAACTTGAAACATTGTATCAAATATTCTGGACCCTCAGTTTCCCATGCCAGTGAGCTTGGGACAGACACAGCTGTAGGCTATTTGTGCCATGGATAAGAAGTAATCAGGTATTCTATGACGTTTCCACAGGATCCGAGCATTACATTTCTTCCTTTTATGCTGAGTGGTTATCGAAAAGGGAGAGAGCTGTGAATATTGTTCAAATACTTTGAGGAACTTCTCAATTGATCCTAAAAACAGACTTTGTTTACTCGCTGTTTCAGGTGAAGAAAACAATACTTTGAGAAGCTCAACAGCTCATTAGTGGTGGTGAGTTAAGAGGTTTTCTGATTGTCTTACTATCAGCCATCCCCAAATGGACACATTTTATAGGTCTACGTTTGCGCGCAGGACAGATAGCCTAGTCTTACTTCTATATGCGTCTTTACTCAACACTGACAGGAGCATTTCAAACAAAAGACGACCAATAAATTGACAACTCATAAATGGAGTGAAATGAACGAGTTTGTTTCTCAGAAGTGTAGCCTGGGTTACGAGTTCTGCAAAACACATTTCCAATGGTACACAGCATTGTACGAGATCTTCAGTTTGTTTCTCAGAAGTGTAGCCTAGGTTATGAGTTCTGCAAAACACATTTCCAGTCTGACAACTTTAAATAACTAATATATTGAATGCATTAACCGAAATTTACGTAAACAAACATTGCAGATTAGAAATTGTGAATTAACGGCAAATTAATAGACACTGCAACCAATTGTATTTTTTTAAAACCTTTTATTTAACGAGGCAAAGTCCGTTAATAAGGACAAATAACGGCCTACTAGAGCACCGTGGGTAAAACTGCCTTGTTCAGGGACAGAAACACAGATTTGTACCTTGTCAACTCAGGAATTTGATCCAGCCACATTTTGGTTACTGGTCCAATGCTCTAACCACTAGGCTACCTGCCTCCCCTCCACTCTAACCACTAGTCTACCTGCCACCCCTCCACTCTGACCACTAGGCTACCTGCCACCCCTCCACTCTAACCACTAGGCTACCTGCCACCCCATGCACACAAAGAAGTTATGAAACAATATGAATACCCACGAAATGGCGGGAGAGGACACATTCTGGAGAGAGATGTGCCTTGAGCCACAGTTCCCATATATTACTGGACTGTCATCACTGCAGCCTCAATGGATTAGTCCAGAGACAGACGCAAATCAGACAGGTGTCTCGTGTGCCATAAAATAAATATATACACTACCGTTCAAACGTTTGGGGTCACTTAGAAATGTCCACGTTTTTGAAAGAAACAATATTTTTTGGTCCGTTAAAATAACATCAAATTGATCAGAAATACAGTGTAGACATTGTTAATGTTGTAAATGATTATTGTAGCTGGAAACGGCTGATTTGTTATGGAATATCTACATAGGCGTACAGAGGCCCATTATCAGCAACCATCACTCCTTGTGTTCCAATGGCACGTTGTGTTAGCTAATCCAAGTGTATCATTTTAAAAGGCTAATTGATCATTAGAAAACCCTTTTGCAATTGATGTTAGCACAGCTGAAAACTGTTGTCCTGATTTTAAAGAAGCAATAAAACTGCCCTTCTTGTGTGCAAAGCTGTCATTAAGGCAAAGGGTGGCTACTTTGAAGAATCAAAAATATATTTTGATTTGTTTAACACTTCCCCCCCCTCCCCTTTTTTCTGGTTACTACATGATTCCATATGTGTTATTTCATAGTTTTGACGTCGCGCTCGAGACTCTAAAATACCATCCGAGATGCTCAAGCATTCGCTTTTAGGAGCACAGACCAGGCAGCGTCATCACGCATAGTCTTCAGCGGGAAGTTCCTCAAACGCTTAGCTAGATAGTTCTTCTTGTAAATAGGACTTTGTTCCGCAGTGCTTTCGAGTTCACTCCAAAACCACCGTTTTTTCCCCAGACGTGTTAAGTGACCTCAGCCATCTGTTGTGCAGGACTTCATCCCACAATGGAAAGACGGGAACCAGTTTTATTATGTGCTTATCTTTTACATTTTGACGCGAGTTGTTTTGTTCTACATTTCTATCTGAACGCTCTACTATGTTGTGTGTGTACTGCTGAACACAGCCCTGATCTCTTCCTCTTTCCTCCCCGATTGGCCAGCTTCAGCATGTCGTCGTCGGTGATGAGTGGCGTGGCGGTGTGGAGGGCTCACAGCGTTCTGGAGGAGTCCGACGGGGGCGAGTCCAGCTCCCCTGTGGCCCCTCCCCCTGACCGCTTCAGGAAGCTACGCTCCTCCTCCTCTCTCAACTCCCTCCGCATGTCTCTGAGGAAGAGGCTGCCGCTGAGCTCTGTACAGGTAGGAACAGACACACAGCATGGGGTGGCAAGTAGCATAGAGGTTAAAGAAGAGGCTGAGCTCTGTACAGGTAGGAACAGACACACAGCATGTGGTGGCAAGTAGCATAGAGGTTAAAGAAGAGGCTGAGCTCTGTACAGGTAAGAGGCTGAATCAAGCTGCACACGTCCCCAATGGCTCCCTATTTAGTTCACTACTTTTGACCAGAGTAATTTGGGATACACAGAAAGACCTCATCCTAGATAACATCTCCTGCCATCGGGCCCTTAAGCAAAGCAACTAACCCCTACAACTGCTCTCTGTCCAGAGTCTCTCGGTGTGTACACTGAGTTTACAAAACATTAAGAACACCTTCCTAATATTGAGTTGCCCTCAGAACAGCTTCAGTTTGTCATGGACTCTAAAGCGTTCCACAGGGGTGCTGGCCCATGTTGACGCCACAGGGATGCTGGCCCATGTTGACTCCACAGGGATGCTGGCCCCATGTTGACTCCACAGGGACGCTGGCCCATGTTGACTCCACAGGGACGCTGGCCCCATGTTGACTCCACAGGGATGCTGGCCCATGTTGACTCCACAGGGATGCTGGCCCCATGTTGACTCCACAGGGACGCTGGCCCATGTTGACTCCACAGGGACGCTGGCCCATGTTGACTCCACAGGGATGCTGGCCCATGTTGACTCCACAGGGATGCTGGCCCATGTTGACTCCACAGGGATGCTGGCCCCATGTAGACTCCACAGGGACACTGGCCCATGTTGACTCCACAGGGACGCTGGCCCATGTTGACTCCACAGGGACGCTGGCCCATGTTGACTCCACAGGGACGCTGGCCCATGTTGACTCCACAGGGACGCTGGCCCCATGTTGACTCCACAGGGACGCTGGCCCATGTTGACTCCCCTTGGATGCTGGCCCATGTTGACTCCACAGGGATGCTGGCCCATGTTGACTCCACGCTGACACCTACTACCATACCCCCGTTCAAAGGCACTGAAGTCTTTTGTCTTGCCCATTCACCCTCTGAATGAAACACATACACAATCCATTGCTCAAGGCTTTAAAAAAATCCTTCTTTAACCCGTCTCTTCCCCTTCATCTACACTGATTGAAGTGGATTTAACTGACATCAATAAGGGATCATATCTTTCACCTGGATTCACCTGGTCAGTCTGTCATGGAAAGAGCAGGTGTTCTTAATGTTTTGTCCACTGTGTGTCTGTCGGGCCGCTAAGATAATGACCCCATCGTCCTGTTCGATAATGACCCCATCGTCCTGTTCGATAATGACCCCATCGTCCCGTTCGATAATGGCCCCATCGTCAAGATAATGACCCCATCGTCCTGTTCGATAATGGCCTCATCGTCAAGATAATGACCCCATCGTCCTGTTCGATAATGACCCCATCGTCCTGTTCGATAATGGCCCCATCGTCAAGGTAACGACCCCATCGTCCTGTTCGATAATGGCCAATAAAGTGGTCCATTGTTCTTCCAGACCAACTCCCTGCCAGACCCTGAGCTGACCCCTGACCCCACCTGGGAGAGTCTGCAGGCCAATCAGAAGACCAGCGCCGTCTGCCAGCTCACACGCAGCGCACGCAGCCACATCGGGGGAGTGTACCAGGTAGGAGACACTGACCGTAGTGATGCCTCTGCTTTTTCATTAACCTGCACCGCAACCACCTGCCCTATATGTGATAAAGTACAAATCTGACCCCAACCTCTAATATAGAAAATGCTCTGTAGGCTACAGTCAGAACCGGGGGAATGATTTTTGGACAGGGAGTGCAGGATTATTTTGTTGCCTGATTTTAGATATGTTTCTGCTTATAGTTTCTGGCATTTTAGTTGACTTTTGTTAGTCAACTTGTCTCCTAATCAGATACATGCAGCTTCTCTTCAGTCATTATATGTTTGCCCTAGAAGTCTCCATAAACCCTTTGCTCACCAGAGTTTCATAAATCAATAGAACGCCGGTAATGTTCTGTCATCTCTGCTTCTTTAGAGGATGTTTAGGGACCGGGGAGAAAATGCAATATTTGACCAATTTTCTGTGCCAAACTTCCAAATGACATCGTTTTGACCAGTTGTAAGGAAATTAGAAAGCTGGTGAAAATGACCCAACGTGTTTCTGATAAGATTTCAGTTTGGCTCGGATGCATATTTTACGTGGTTGAAATAGGCTACTATCGGCCGATGCTGATAAAAGATGGATACCGTCTGTAGAGGTGCTAACTGCACATTCGTATTCTCTCAAGATGCTGAAAGAAATGATTTTTCTCCACTCCTGTTCGAGTCAATGAAGCCTACATTTGTGGAAATGCTTAATTCTGTTAATATTAAAGGGAAACTTTACAGCTAGTGTTTCTCCCTACATAATTATGAGGGGGTGTTTCAGACATAATTGTGAGGGGGGTGTTTCAGACACAATTATTCACTATTTTTGCACCAGGAGACGTCATTGGTTGATTGAGCCTGCTGTCTGATCTAAAAATGAATAGACATGTTTTATAGAAATTATGGTGGCTTTTGTGTTTCGCCGATTGCACAATCGCACTAGTAGATATGTCTGTCCTTGTTCAATAGAGCCATTGGACTAGTCTCAACGATGTTCCTATCTGCCAGGATTGTAGCATATCTAGGTTAACTAATTTTCCCTGGCTTTGTAAAGACTACAGCCTGACGGGAGCCATACATCCTTGTTCCCACCATCGAAATCAGGCTTAGGATAAGGGTACGGCTGAAGACTATAAGAACTGGTCGTCTAGTACGTTCAGAACAGAGAGTAAAAGGAGCAGGTTTCTGGGCACGGAAGGATAGATTCAAGCCATAATGTACAAACAAAGGTATGGTAGGATGTGAATACAGTGGAGGTAAACCTAGGTATTGAGTGATGATGAGAGAGATATTGTCTCTAGAAACATAATTGAAACCAGGTGATGTCACCGCGTGTGTGGGAGGTGGAACTAAAGGGTTGGCTAAGGCGTATTGAGCAGGGCTAGAGGCTCTACAGTGAAATAAGGCAATAATTACTAACCTATAACAGCAATGGACAAGGCATATTGACATTAGGGAGAGGCATGCCTAGCCGAGTAATTATAGGGGTCCAGTGAGTAGCTTGGCGGGCTGGAGACACAGCGATTCAGACAGCTAGCGGGCCTAGGCTACATCTATCACTCCAGTGTTAATTTGCTAAATTGTAATTATTTCGCCTCTATGGCCTATTTATTGCTCACCTCCCTACTCTTCTACATTTGCACACACTGTACATAGATTTTTCTATTGTGTTATTGACTCTACGTTTGTTTGTGTAACTCTGTGTTGTTTGTGTCGCACTGCTTTGCTTTATCTTGGCCAGGTCGCAGTTGTAAATGAGAACTTGTTCTCAACTGGCCTACCTGGTTAACTGGCCTACCTGGTTAAATAAAGGTGAAACAAATAAAATGAGGATGTGTAACCATACAATAAACCATGTTCATCTATAAATCAAAAGGGTTAGACTGATATGTGTTTTGTTCCACTCAGTCAACAATGGGGCAGTTATATGGGCGGTTAACAAAGATGTGGGAAGTTTGAGCAGGGCTTGACAAGTAGACCGTCTAGTTGTGTATGAGCACCTACAGTTGTGCTGTTGAGTAGACGAGTACAGCCAACAATAGAATAGACTAGAATAGTATACTTACAGCGCCTCTTCCCCCATGCCAGAGAACTGACTGGGTGTGAAACGTTTGAGGACCACTTGTCTTGTAGACAGTTTAGTGTATTGGATATTTTGTTTTCTCAAGAGGGTAGTATTGTGCTTTCATAAATACCTTTTGGCTGTCCTGGCTTGTTTCAAAGTCAGATGATGTCGAGCTTGTTCCATGCTGAAATCTTTCATCCAATGGGGCTACAGGCTCTGTACTACTAAAGCTGGGGTCAAGGTTTTACTGTGAACACTGAGGCTGTACCTGCTTTAAGTTACAGTTTTACTGTGAACACTGAGGCTGTACCTGCTTTAAGTTACAGTTTTACTGTGAACACTGAGGCTGTACCTGCTTTAAGTTACAGTTTTACTGTGAACACTGAGGCTGTACCTGCTTTAAGTTACAGTTTTACTGTGAACACTGAGGCTGTACCTGCTTTAAGTTACAGTTTTACTGTGAACACTGAGGCTGTACCTGCTTTAAGTTACAGTTTTACTGTGAACACTGAGGCTGTACCTGCTTTAAGTTACAGTTTTACTGTGAACACTGAGGCTGTACCTGCTTTAAGTTACAGTTTTACTGTGAACACTGAGGCTGTACCTGCTTTAAGTTACAGTTTTAAGTGTCCATGTATGCTACTGTGGGTATTTGATCATAATGTAGGCCTATCAGAGTGGTCTACCATCAGAAACAATGGAGAAAATGCATCCCATAACATTTTAACATGGAAACGGCTGTTCTATCATTCAGCCCACAGTAGCAGCCAATGTGTGGTGTTCAATATAGACCTACATTCCATGAGACTTGAAAAAAACATGCAGGTCTTGACATTAACCTGTTTATCCACTTGTCCTTCAGACAAGGAGGTGACTGAACAGGTTGTTGTTTGATGCAAGAAACCACTTTAATAATGGTATGGGAATAATAATGCATTTTATTTTGTAAAGAGAAACATTCAAATTATGCCTTTGCCTAACTTCGTTTATTCAAGCCTGTCTAAAAACACAACACCTTTTAAGACTAAATAAAATCTCTTCACCTGTTATGTTTTGTGCTCTTGTAGGAAGTAATCGCTCCCCTATTGCTGACTACAAAGTATCTTTAACTGGGCTAATAACTCACTAACTAGCAAAGAATAGGAACAAATGTACACAGGTGGCTACATGCAGCTCTCGCTTTGATCTCAAAACAAGCGCATCTACTCACGACTGCTCATGTTGTAAACACAGTCCAGTTCAAAGTGAATGGCACAGATCCATATATGGCAAGGGTCTATTTGCATATAGGCCTACTGCAGCTCTGATTGGTTATGCTGCGCCGGTCTGTGTAGAGTATGCAATAGAATCCTACTCCGATGAGTTCTGCCTACAACAAAATCTCTTGCATAGTTTGTTTCGGTATGTTGCATTGAAAGTGGCTAATATTTCATAGATTCGATCACAATTACCACCGTAACAGGGAAAACTCTAGAAAGTTCATAGTAATCAATCTGTGCTTCTCTTTTTGGGCTGATATTTCATCTGTCCCTGGGAGCTGCAAGGCAGTCTCGGGCTACTGCACACCCACGCGCAGCTGAGAGGGGACATTAGTCTTCACCAAGAGAGCTTCTTCTGCTGCGCTCCCTCTTTGATTCTGTGAAAGTCCAGCTGAAACTGTTTGGGGTTGCCCAATAAAAAAAATCCAAGTTTATCCAACTCTAAATCTATCTTTTTGTTAAAAAAAATAAAAAAAACATGCTGAAAAATTATTCTTCTCTCTCTCTTTCTCAGAGGCTTCAGAGGAACAGAGCAGTGGTACAGGATCAGGAGGAGTGTTTGGTGGCGACGCCTGGCCAGGTGTGTGAGGGGGGAGAGAACAACGAGGGGGTCACCTCCCGTACACCCAGGCGCACCCCCGTCCGTTCCACCACACTCATACCCACAACAACCCCCAGACGCACCCCCAGAGCCACCGCGCCCAAACGCACCCCTGCCTCGGGCCGCGGGGGGAGGAGAACCCCAGGGCGAAGTCCTGAGGTGACAGGGGTGAAGAACGTGGGAGGGAGGAGGCAGCTGGTTCGGATGGCTGCACTACGAAGCCCCTTCGCATCTCCTAACACTCAGAGCCTCAGGCGGTGAGGATACATGCATACATCCCCCACACACACGCGTACGTACACACACATACGTACACACACACACACAGTACCAGTCAAACGTTTGGACACACCTACTCATTCCAGGGTTTTTTCTTTATTTTTACTATGTTCTACATTGTAGAATAATAGTGAAGACATCAACACTATGAAATAATACATGGAATCATGTAGTAACCAAAAAAGTGTTAAACAAATCAAAATATGTTTTATATTCTTCATAGGAGCCACCCTTTGCCTTGATGACAACTTTACACACTCTTTGCATTCTCTCAACCAGCTTCACCTGGAATGCTTTTCCAATGAGGTGTGTTGGGTCATTGTCCTGTTGAAAAACAAATGATAGTCCCACTAAACGCAAGCCAGATGGGATGGCGTATCGCTGCAGAATGCTGTGGTAGCCATGCTGCTTAAGTGTGCTTTGAATTCTAAATAAATTGCTGACAGTGTCATCAGCAAAGCACCACCACACCACCTCCTCCATGCTTCACGGTGGGAACCACACATGCAGAGATCATCCATTCACCTACTTTTTGTCTCACAAAGACAGTGGTTGGAACCAAACATCTCTAATTTGGACTCCAGACCCAAAGGACAGATTTCCACCGGTCTAATGTCCATTGCTCGTGTTTCTTGGCCCAAGCAAGTCTCTTCTTCTGATTGGTGTCCTTTAGTAGGGGTTTCTTTGCAGAAATTCTACCATGAAGGCCTGATTAACACAGTCTCCTCTGAACAGTTGATGTTGAGATGTGTCTGTTCCTTGAACTCTGAGAAGCAATTATTTGGGCTGCAATTTCTGAGGCTGGTAACTCTAATGAACTTATCCTCTGCAGCAGAGGTAACTCTGGGTCTTCCTGTCCTGTGGTGGTCCTCATGAGAGACAGTTTCATCACAGCGCTTGATGGTTTTTGCGACTGCATTTGAAGAATCTTTCAAAGTTCTTGAAATTTTCCAGATTGACTGACCTTCATGTCTTAAAGTAATGATGGACTGTTGTTTCTCTTTGCTTATTTCAGCTGTTCTTGCCATAATATGGACTTGGTCTTTTACCAAATAGGGATATCTTCTGTATACCACCCCTACCTTGTCACAACAGAACTGATTGGCTCAAATGCAGAAGGAAAGAAGTTCCACAAATTAACTTAAATTAAATGCATTCCAGGTGACTACCTCATGAAGCTGGTTGAGAGAATGCCAAGAGTGTGTAAAGCTGGCATCAAGGCAAAGGGTGCTACTTTGAAGAATCTTATATTTTGATTTGTTTAACACTTTTTCTGGTTACAACATGATTCCATATGTGTTATTTCATAGTTTTGATGTCTTAACTATTATTCTACAATGTAGACAATAGTAAAAAAAAAAAAAAAAAAAAAAAACCTGGAATGAGTAGGTGTGTCCAAACTTTGGACTGGTACTGTACACACACACACACACATCCACACTCTTGAATAATGTATACTGAATTGACCATGCCCAGAATGGAGTGTGTGTGATTGACTGGTGTGTCCTGCTCTCTGATTGGTCCTGTGTGTGATTGACAGGAAGTTTGGCCGGGACCTGGAGAGTGTGTCCAGCGGTCTCAGGAAGCTGAAACGTCTGTCCCACGCCTTTGATGATGTCATAGGGAGAGACGACCGGTGAAGAGAACACTTTAATATTTTAAATTCTGACTGTTCATTCAGAAGACCGTCTGTTACGCAGTGTTTTACTCACTATTTTACACTAGTATTTATATAGGGCAATGAGAGGGGTTAGGACGGGGAGCAGGACAGAGGAGTGTGTAGTGAGGGGTTAGTTTTGTTAGGACGGGGAGCAGGACAGAGGAGTGTGTAGTGAGGTTAGGACGGGGAGCAGGACAGAGGAGTGTGTAGTGAGGTCAGGACGGGGAGCAGGACAGAGGACTATGTAGTGAGAGGTTAGTTTTATTAGGACGGGGAGCAGGACAGAGGAGTGTGTCGTGAGGTTAGGACGGGGAGCAGGACAGAGGAGTGTGTAGTGAGGTTAGGACGGGGAGATGGACAGAGGAGTGTGTAGTGAGGTCAGGACGGGGAGCAGGACAGAGGAGTGTGTCGTGAGGTTAGGACGGGGAGAAGGACAGAGGAGTGTGTAGTGAGGTCAGGACGGGGAGAAGGACAGAGGAGTGTGTCGTGAGGTTAGGACGGGGAGCAGGACAGAGGAGTGTGTAGTGAGGTCAGGACGGGGAGAAGGACAGAGGAGTGTGTAGTGAGGTCAGGACGGGGAGCAGGACAGAGGAGTGTGTAGTGAGGTTAGGACGGGGAGCAGGACAGAGGAGTGTGTAGTGAGGTCAGGACGGGGAGCAGGACAGAGGAGTGTGTAGTGAGGTCAGGACGGGGAGAAGGACAGAGGAGTGTGTAGTGAGGTCAGGACAGGGAGCAGGACAGAGGAGTGTGTAGTGAGGTCAGGACGGGGAGAAGGACAGAGGAGTTTGTAGTGAGGTCAGGACGGGGAGCAGGACAGAGGAGTGTGTCGTGAGGTCAGGACGGGGAGCAGGACAGAGGAGTGTGTAGTGAGGTTAGGACGGGGAGCAGGACAGAGGAGTGTGTCGTGAGGTCAGGACGGGGAGCAGGACAGAGGAGTGTGTCGTGAGGTCAGGACGGGGAGAAGGACAGAGGAGTGTGTAGTGAGGTTAGGACGGGGAGCAGGACAGAGGAGTGTGTAGTGAGGTTAGGACGGGGAGCAGGACAGAGGAGTGTGTCGTGAGGTCAGGACGGGGAGAAGGACAGAGGAGTGTGTAGTGAGGTTAGGACGGGGAGCAGGACAGAGGAGTGTGTAGTGAGGTTAGGACGGGGAGCAGGACAGAGGAGTGTGTCGTGAGGTCAGGACGGGGAGAAGGACAGAGGAGTGTGTAGTGAGGTCAGGACGGGGAGCAGGACAGAGGAGTGTGTAGTGAGGTCAGGACGGGGAGCAGGACAGAGGAGTGTGTAGTGAGGTCAGGACGGGGAGCAGGACAGAGCCCGTCCTGTTATGGTAGCAAATCTGTCTCAGATATGTGTTTCCTGTTCTGGGGCCCTGAGGGGCCCCTGTCTCACGGTCGCCTTAAAACCCTGCAGCTGCTCTTTCCTTCCCGCTCAGATTCAAATTGGGCTTGTGGTATGTGGATGAGGGAGGACTGGAAGGGGGGGTGATGTGGGGGCGGTTGGAGTGGACAGGGGGGAGTCAGAGCTCGATAGTTGGACTTGTTTTAGGAGTGGGTCTTAGGGGAGGGTGTGTGTGTGTGTGTGTGAGGCTCTGCCGAGGCCAGTCACATTTCCGCCCCGCTGGAGCTGCCCCGGTCAACTGTAAGTGCTGTTATTGTGAAGTGGAAACACGTCTAGGAGCTCACAGAATGCGAGAGCTGAAGAATTTGCTATGACAACCAATTAATATCTAGTATAACTTTTGATTTCACCCCCATCTCAAAATCAAAGGATTATTTTTTTTCTTTTACAGTTTAAACGTTTTTACGGAGTGGTCTTCTCTGCTTCGGCCATGCAGTGCGTCTCGCAAAAGGGATTTCTGTCCTCGTTATGAAATTATCAACTTTACCCTGGTATTACTAAAAAATTTAACATATACACTGATTGTTTAAAGCAAAACGGCCAAAACTATTGCTGATGGTGAACCTGAACAATCCAAATAGAATCGGTTGTATTGTCAGCAGGTTTAGCCAGACGAATGGTCTACAGTAGCTGACTGTTACTCTAGTAAAACACCATTTTCAACATCTCCATAGATAACAATAACATAGCAAATTACATGGGATGTCACTCAACTAATAAAAGGCTAATATCAACGGCAGCCATTTTATCATTTGAACACTATCATTCCACTATTACTGCAGATACATTATGGATATTTTCTGAAATTACAATGCAAAATGCTATGTTGCTACATGCTACGCGTAGCACCTTGTAATTTAGAATGGAAATTAATATGTTAGTGTATCGATTCGTTCTCTCACCAAACCGTTTCAAAATAAAACTGTATTTTTACCTTGGCGGCCGGGACTGTGAAGGTATAGCGTCCGGGGCTGTGAAGGTATAGCGTCCGGGACTGTGAAGGTATAGCGGCCGGGGCTGTGAAGGTATGGCGGGGCTGTGAAGGTGTGGCCCTGTCTGTTGTTAACCCTGTTGTTGTTTTCCTCCTGCAGCAGAACCTTCAACTACTCTCTAATCGCAGAGTAAATATGCAGGTAACCACATGTTTACACTGGCTAACTGTCTCACCTAACACCCTGTTACTGAACTACTGCTGGTACTGGGCAGGGCTATGCTACCGACAATGTATGGGAGAGCTGACCTGGCTAACTGTCTCACCGTATGGGACAGCTGACCTGTTAGCTGAACTGACTGACTGGTACTGGGCAGGTACACCTACATGTTAAGTCACTTGGCTAGACTGCTCTCACCTAGAGCGACCCTGATCTACTGAACTACTGCTGGTACTGGGCAGGTAACCACATGTTAACACTGGCTAACTGTCTCACCTAACACCCTGTTACTGAACTACTGCTGGTACTGGGCAGGTAACCACATGTTAACACTGGCTAACTGTCTCACCTAACACCCTGTTACTGAACTACTGCACTGAACTACTGCTGGTACTGGGCAGGGCCATCTGCTGCTGCTGACAATGTATGGGAGAGTTGACCTGCTGACTGACTGACTGTATGGGAGAGTTGACCTGCTGGCTGACTGACTGACTGTATGGGAGAGTTACATTTACATTTAAGTCATTTAGCAGACGCTCTTATCCAGAGCGACTTGACCTGCTGACTGACTGACTGTATGGGAGAGTTGACCTACTGACTGACTGACTGTATGGGAGAGTTGACCGACTGACTGACTGTATGGGAGAGTTGACCTGGTGACTGACTGACTGCATGGGAGAGTTGACCTGCTGGCTGACTGACTGCATGGCAGAGTTGACCTCGTGGCTGGCTGACTGTATGTGAGAGTTGACCTGGTGGCTGACTGACTGCATGGGAGAGTTGACCTGGTGACTGACTGACTGTATGGGAGAGTTGACCTGCTGACTGACTGACTGTATGGGAGAGTTGAACCTGCTGACTGACTGACTGTATGGGAGAGTTGACCTGCTGACTGACTGACTGTATGGGAGAGTTGAACCTGCTGACTGACTGTGTATGGGAGAGTTGACCTGCTGACTGACTGACTGCACGGGAGAGTTGACCTGCTGACTGACTGACTGTACGGGAGAGTTGACCTGCTGACTGACTGTATGGGAGAGTTGACCTGCTGGCTGACTGACTGACTGTATGGGAGAGTTGACCTGCTGACTGACTGACTGTATGGGAGAGTTGACCTGGTGACTGACTGACTGCATGGGAGAGTTGACCTGCTGGCTGACTGACTGCATGGCAGAGTTGACCTCGTGGCTGGCTGACTGTATGGGAGAGTTGACCTGGTGGCTGACTGACTGCATGGGAGAGTTGACCTGGTGACTGACTGACTGTATGGGAGAGTTGACCTGCTGACTGACTGACTGTATGGGAGAGTTGAACCTGCTGACTGACTGACTGTATGGGAGAGTTGACCTGCTGACTGACTGACTGCACGGGAGAGTTGACCTGCTGACTGACTGACTGTACGGGAGAGTTGACCTGCTGACTGACTGTATGGGAGAGTTGACCTGGTGACTGACTGACTGCATGGGAGAGTTGACCTGCTGACTGACTGACTGTATGGGAGAGTTGACCTGCTGGCTGACTGTATGGGAGAGTTGACCTGGTGGCTGACTGACTGCATGGGAGAGTTGACCTGCTGACTGACTGACTGTATGGGAGAGTTGACCTGGTGACTGACTGACTGTATGGGAGAGTTGACCTGCTGACTGACTGACTGTATGGGAGAGTTGACCTGCTGACTGACTGACTGTATGGGAGAGTTGACCTGCTGACTGACTGACTGTATGGGAGAGTTGACCTGCTGACTGACTGACTGTATGGGAGAGTTGACCTGGTGACTGACTGACTGCATGGGAGAGTTGACCTGCTGACTGACTGACTGTATGGGAGAGTTGACCTGCTGGCTGACTGTATGGGAGAGTTGACCTGCTGGCTGACTGACTGACTGTATGGGAGAGTTGACCTGCTGACTGACTGACTGCATGGGAGAGTTGACCTCGTGGCTGGCTGACTGACTGCATGGGAGAGTTGACCTCGTGGCTGGCTGACTGACTGCATGGGAGAGTTGAACCTGGTGGCTGATTGGTTGGCTGACTGACTGACTGCATGGGAGAGTTGACCTCCTGGCTGACTGACTGAATGGGAGAGTTGACCTGCTGGCTGGCTGACACTGCATGGCAGAGTTGACCTGGTGGCTGATTGGTTGGCTGACTGACTGACTGTATGGGAGAGTTGACCCTGGTGGCTGATTGGCTGGCTGACTGACTTGAACCTGGTGGCTGTAGGACATTGCATGGGAGAGTTGACCTGCTGGCTGACTGACTGCATGGCAGAGTTGACCTGCTGGCTGACTGACTGTATGGGAGAGTTGACCTGCTGGCTGACTGACTGTATGGGAGAGTTGACCTGCTGGCTGACTGACTGTATGGGAGAGTTGACCTGCTGGCTGACTGACTGTATGGGAGAGTTGACCTGCTGACTGACTGACTGACTGTATGGGAGAGTTGACCTGCTGACTGACTGACTGACTGTATGGGAGAGTTGACCTGCTGACTGACTGACTGACTGTATGGGAGAGTTGACCTGCTGACTGTATGGGAGAGTTGACCTGCTGACTGACTGACTGTATGGGAGAGTTGACCTGCTGACTGACTGACTGTATGGGAGAGTTGACCTGCTGACTGACTGACTGCATGGGAGAGTTGAACCTGGTGGCTGTATGACATTGCATGGTGCTGTCCATCTAAAAGCCTAAGAAATACTCAGACCAGTGGGCTTCCATTCAGACACACAATAACGACCCAGATGATCAGATCTAGCCTGAGTTCTGATTCTCTATCCTTCTCCAGAAGTGCATGGCTGTTCACACCCACTCTGAAAGCATTGGATTGGTGCAGGAAAGAGTAGGGGTCCTATAAAATAGAACGAGGACAGAATCACGGAATCCAGACATTAAAACGGAATTCAACAATCTATTGAGAGCGTTGGACTAGTAACCGAAAGGTTGCAAGTTCAAATCCCCGAGCTGACAAGGTACAAATCTGTCGTTCTGCCCCTGAACAAGACAGTTAACACACTGTTCCCCGGTAGGCCATCATTGAAAATAAGAATTTGTTCTGAACTGACTTGCCTAGTTAAATAAAGGTAAAATAAAAATATTCCTGCAATGTTCTGAAGAGGCACAGGAATGTCAACGCTGTTAGCGATGATGATGACACGTCTTCTGGTACGTCTTCTGGTAGATGGAAAGCCTTTCCCCCAAATAAATGAAACGTCAACTACAAAGTAGACTACCTGGCAGAATGCTGATATGATTATTTTCATTAATCCAGTGGCCATTTTGTTTTGAAAACTGGGGGGGTGCATGCACACTAACTACACCCACAAATCCAGATGTTTCCAAGACCTCGATGTGGTCTCCTGATGTGGTCTCCTGATGTGGTTTAAGCAATGTTGTGGACTTACAACATCCAGTTTAGTTGTTTTTCTATTTACAAAAATAAAGTGCTTTTGAGAGTGAACCTGAAAAGAACTGTGGGAAACCTGGGAAACAAAACGTAGAAAATAAAAATTTGTAGAAAAAACTAAACGGAATCAGGAAAAGATGTAAACTATTTTTAAAGAAGGCCCTGCTGGAGGGAGGTTCCTCCTTATTCCTGGGGAAGAGCAATACTTCTAGAAGGGTAGAGACTTAGAACTCGTCCCTGAAGAAGTCAGGAGTCTGTCTGGAGCCACAAGAGAGGGCAGGGAAGTGTCATGTCATTACGTCAGATAACTAAGAGCCTCTCATTGTGGACAGGCGTGTGACGCTGATGTGAATGCCCCCCCCCCCCCAGAAAAATACAGTGAATGAATGGATGGCTCACATTGTTTAACTGACACAAAGACGGCTGCTATCAACCAGACACACCGACTCAACCAAACTCTCCTCCTCTCTTTTCCCTCTCCCCCCCCCCCCCCCCCCTCCAGGTCCTGTGCAGCAGAGCGTTACGGAGGGGTGAGGAGGTTGTACCCCAGCGGGAAGCTGAGCTGCTCCTCTTTCACAGAGCCAAGCGCCTCACACTCCTACTAGCCCGGTCTCACGATTCACGTCAGAATTAGACGTTGATCCATGTTTCACAAACGTCAAATTGCAACGTTTTTCTTTAAAAGATTGAGTTTAGGCATTTAACTCCAATTTGTAAGATGTAGGGTTAAATTCAGGCTGGTTTCCGTGTCATCTCCCGACGTCCTCAGACATGGATGGACGTCGAATACTGACTTGTATCGCGGATGACCTGGTTCACCTTGCAGTCCTCGAGCCACACTGCACCCCACATACCTTCCTGTTACAGTGTGTTGGTCCGAGGACTATGTATCTTTCCATATTCTATATGTACAGTTGCAGCCAAATATATTGGCATCCTTGCAACTTCTCTTAAATAAATCCCTATTTCTTCATCTAAGTTGACATTTGAAATTGGTCTCCACATATTTTTTGTTGTTGGATTGTCAACATTGCAGAATATATGTTGTTTTTTGTGCTAGTACTTGTTTTCACAAGATAACTGACAAAATGTTTCTTCTTCCATCAATTTTAGTTTTTATTTGACCTTTATTTAACCAGGCCAAGTCAGTTAAGAACGGCCGTCATTTATTTACAATGGAACGGTGGGTTAACTTCCTTGTTCAGGGGCAGAACGAGCTTGCTGCACTATTCTACTGCCAATGTGGCCCACTCTTCAGAAAATAACTGTTCTAGTTATTCAATGCCCTCCACCAACTGCTGTTCGGAGCTCTCCGCCTGGGTCATGGGTGTGACTCTTCACTGGCCTCTCCTGCTGTCTGGAGCTCTCCGCCTGGGTCATGGGTGTGACTCTTCACTGGCCTCTCCTGCTGTCTGGAGCTCTCCGCCTGGGTCATGGGTGTGACTTCACTGGCCTCTCCTGCTGTCTGGAGGTCTCCGCCTGGGTCATGGGTGTGACTTCACTGGCCTCTCCTGCTGTCTGGAGCTCTCCGCCTGGGTCATGGGTGTGACTCTTCACTGGCCTCTCCTGCTGTCTGGAGGTCTCCGCCTGGGTCATGGGTGTGACTCTTCACTGGCCTCTCCTGCTGTCTGGAGGTCTCCGCCTGGGTCATGGGTGTGACTCTTCACTGGCCTCTCCTGCTGTCTGGAGGTCTCCGCCTAGGTCATGGGTGTGACTCTTCACTGGCCTCTCCTGCTGTCTGGAGCTCTCCGCCTGGGTCATGGGTGTGACTTCACTGGCCTCTCCAGAACAGTCCAGCTGTTTCTTCTTGAAACATTCCAGGGTGCTTCTATGTGATTAGAGTCGTTGTCCTACTGGAAGACCCACAGCCTTCAACAGAGTTTTTGGACACACTCCAAAATACCCTGATAATCTGCTCATTGTTTTGTCTTGTTGGGGGAAGTCCAACTCAGGCTTTCTGGGTGTCTCCTTCAGCAGCGTTGTCTTCCTGGTGTTTTACCAACAACCAAGACAAAGCATTCAGATAAAACAACAGCCTCCCTGCTGTCAGAGATGGTGGAGGTTTCATAATGCTGTTGGATTGCTGCTGCTAGTGGTCTTGGAACACGTGTAAGACATGAAATCAGCAGATTCAGGGTTTGTGGAGAATTGTTACACCCAGGATCCAAAACCTGGGTCACCATTAAAGGTTGTGGGTCTTCCAGCAGGACAATGACCCCCAAACAGAGGTTCTGGAATGCCCAGCGAAGAATCCCCAAATTGACAGTAGAAAGGTGCGGCAAGCATTTTTTTTTGTTGCTACAAGAAGTGTTTTGTCTGCGATTATCTTGGTCAATAGGCTGTGCAACCAAGTACTAGCTCTGCGGTGCCAATCATTTTGTCGATGCCATTTTGTCTTTAAGTTTACAATTTTGTAATTTTAGAAAATAAAGTTTACAACAATAAAATTGGTTCTGCAATGTTGAAGATCTAATAAGGTGTGGTGACCTAAACGTTTCTCAAACGTCACCTTATTTGAGAAATAGGGAACTAAGAAAAGTGCGTATTGGTACATACTGGTTACTGTCTACCAGCCTGGGACCGTTTCTATACAGTATATCTATGTATTCTATTCACCTTATGATGCCCCGCCCACTTGACCCAGTTCCTGATCCAACGGGATTGTTTTCCTTTTTCCAGCCCATTCACAAACAAAACATAGTTAAATATAAATTACATTTGTCAGAAATATTCAATATTTGGATTGCCCTTGTTGACAGGCATCATAAGGTGAATACTTTTAACAGAATGGGATTAGTTTCTATGTTTATATATTCTATAATGTAACAGGTTTGTTTTATACACGACGGGATGTTAAAGGTGAAGCCAGGGGTGAAAGTAATGTCATTTCTTATCGGTAGGGGTCAGCCAAGAGCAAGCACGCATTTTTTATATATTTTTTTACGGCAAAAATTACAGGGTAGCCCTCACCGTGGGGACATGACCGATGTTCTCTGCTGGTGCCAGTAAGATAGGCTACTGTTCGTTAGATTAAGTTAAGAATTTTGATAGCTAAAATACAGATTGGAGTCTTCTCACTGTAATATCTTTACAGCAATATCCATTTACTTTTTAAATAGTTTTTCCGGATTGTACTCTTTAAATATTGCAATATGCATTTTCTGCTTTTCACTGACAGTCGCAACTCGACAGTCATCTATTGGTATTGCAGCAGCAGCCGCTGCCCAAATTGCGGGCCCTTCCGACTGTAGTCCATGCGATTTAAAACAATCCACAGGTTAAAATAATAAGCTAATGATCCTCTGTTGCCAAATCATGCTTTCTGGTGTAGTAGCCTATTTTGAATGATTTTATTCATGTATGTATAGACAGGAGTAAGCTAATTAGGCTGTATAATTTTGGCAATTGAATTAACTTTACTTTAGGGAAAGCTGCGCTTCCCATAGCCTCATGGACATGATGCCTATGCCCTTTAACGTGGCATAAACACAACCAGTCATCCGGTTGTCAAACAATCACTTAAAGGCGCTCCTGTAGGCTCCCCGCACTCATCCATCCATCATTTCAGCATCCAACCCCCAACAGTGCGTTGTTCATCCGCAATTTGATAAATGGAAAGATACATCTGTAACAAAACACCTCCGTATAGATGGAAATGATGTTCTGCGATTGTCATTAGGAGCAGTACACTTGTAGTCTGAATTGATGTATCCACTGTTGTCCAACCTCGGTCACGGCCACTCATCTCCGCCATGACAAAACGTCAGTTTTCTCCTCAAACTACAACGCAATCAGGAGAACATGCCATCCGGTTTCCAGTCAATTCCGCTAATTGTTTCAAGCGGCTGACATGCAGTACTGTACCATAATGGTGTACTAGCCGTTGTTTGGGGCATGTTGTATGGTGATAAGTTCGCCCTACCGGACCATACCGCATTACTTTCACCCCTGGGTAAAGCTGACACTCAGAGTCTAGGGCCACTGTTATTCTAATGGGAAAGGGAGATACCTAGACAGTTGTACAACTGAAATGTGTCGACAGAAATGTAACCCCAACCCCCTCTGAATCAGAGAGAGGTGCGGAGGGCTGTCTTCGGCGTCAGGGGACTAATGTTGGGAATCCATGTTGTTTATTCTTGATAACTACATGTTATGAATCAATGTTACATATTCATAATGACTACATATTCAGGAGTGATCTGAGTGTCTCCTGTCGGCATAGGGACTAAACTGACGAGACAGTCACGGATGCGAGTAACCCGTCTTGTAACGGCACATTGTAATACATCCGGGTTGCAGTAATCCACATTTACCGACAGGCGGCATCAAAGTGCCATTTTACACCCATAACACAAAACTTCCAAAAATGCTTCACCAGGCACGTCAATTAAGATCAAATTCTTATTTACAATGATGGGCAAATACCAAAATGTTACACTAATATTCTATGAACACTAATATGTATAGAGCAATGGCGACCTGTCATTCCGGGCAGGTTGGGCTTGCCTGTTTTGCATGTTATTTTGGCATTAATACGTGTCACATATCAGTTTGCAAACAATGTAGAAATATATATCATTGAGTTAATAAAGCCGCATACAAACATGGTCTCTTGTCTTGTTTTCTTGAGTAAAGCAGCTCCAAAATGCAGGTGCTTCAGCCTCGCTCGGTGCTTTCTGTTGGTGGTGGGGCAAGCCAGCAGAAAATACAGAGCGTTGCGTCGTTATTGGCTCAGTGTTCTGTCACTCATGGGGACACTACGTCACCGCCAAGTCTAAGGGTAGAGCTAGACAATTCTATCCCCTTCGGTGCTGCCATAGAGTTACATTAGAAGTGCCCATCCAAGAAGGCCACAGATAAAATGACGTCAAATCACGTTATATCTACAGTAGCTTTGATTGGACTGATCATGTCAAAGTCTTAGCCTGCATGCATCATGTCGACAATCTACTGGCAAATCCTTGTCAAATGAAGAGAATTTATAGATAAACCGTATCGGTGTAAACGTTACACAAGTTGGAAATCGCAAATTCAACAATGAGTGGTTTGGAAGGAATCAGTGGCTAACTGCAAGCATTGCAAAGCATCACTAGCCTGCTATTCAGTGGAGTGGCTGTGTGGTCCCAAGTCTGGGATTAAGGGTCTCTTTTCCACATTTAAAATGATAAACATTCAACATTGGCCATGCTGTCAATGAAGCATGGTTTGTGCTGCGCTAAAAACAACTTACCTCAAAACTGCGAAAACTGACTTCAGTGAGTTCAAGACAACTGGGTAGTCGGGAATAATATATACACACTACCGTTCAAAAGTTAAAGGTCACTTAGAAATGTCCTTGTTTTTGAAAGAAAAGCAAAAACATTTGTCCATTAAAATAACATCAAATTGATCAGAAAAACAGTGTAGACATTGTTAATGTTGTAAATGACTATTGTAGCTGGAAACGGCAGATTTTTAATGGAATATCTACATAGGCGTACAGAGGCCCATTATCAGCAACCATCACTCCTGTGTTCCAATGGCACGTTGTGTTAGCTAATCCAAGTTTATCATTTTAAAAGGCTAATTGATCATTAGAAAACACTTTTGCAATTATGTTAGCACAGCTGAAAACTGTTGTCATGATTAAAGAAGCAATAAAACTGGCCTTTTGACCAGTTGAGTATCTGTAGCATCAGCATTTGTGGGTTTGACTACAGGCTCAAAATGGCCAGAAACAAAGACCTTTCCTCTGAAACTCGTCAGTCTATTCTTGTTCTGAGAAATGAAGGCTATTCCATGAGAGAAATTGCCAAGAAACTGAAGATCTCGTACAACGCTGTGTACTACTCCCTTCACAGAACAGCGCAAACTGGCTCTAACCAGAATAAGAAAAAGCCATCTCTGTCCAGTGTCTGTGTTCTTTTGCCATCTTAATCTTTTATTTTTATTGGCCAGTCTGAGATATGGCTTTTTCTTTGCAACTCTGCCTAGAAGGCCAGCATCCCGGAGTCACTTCTTCACTGTTGACGTTGAGACTGGTGTTTTGCGGGTACTATTTAATGAAGCTGTCAGTTCAGGACTTGTGAGGCATCTGTTTCTCAAACTAGACACTAATGTACTTGTCCTCTTGCTCAGTTGTGAACTGGGGCCTCCCACTCCTCTTTCTATTCTGGTTAGAGCCAGTTTGCGCTGTTCTGTTCTAGAGGGGGGGGGGATTATGGCAGTTGAGAGTGGGGGGGTTGGGGCAGTTGAGTGGGGGGGTTAAAATAATCAAGCAATAATTAATCCACCTGACAGATGTGGCATATCAAGAAGCTGATCTAATGGCATGATCATTGCACAGGTGCACCTTGTGCTGGGGACAATAAAACACCACTAAAATGTGCAGTTTTGTCACACAACGCCACAGAGGTCTCAAGTTTTGAAGAAGCGTGCAATTAGCATGCTGACTGCAGGAATATCCAACATTATTTTAGAGAATTTGTCAGTATGTCCAACCGGCCTCACAACCGCGTGTAACCACGCCAGCCCAAGACCTATACATCCGGCTTCCTTACCTGAGGGATCGTCTGAGACCAGCCACCTGGACAGCTGATGAAACTGGGGGATCGTCTGAGACCAGCCACCTGGACAGCTGATGAAACTGTGGGATGGTCTGAGACCAGCCACCTGGACAGCTGATGAAACTGTGTGTTTGCACAAACTGTCAGAAGCCGTCTCAGGGAAGCTCATCTGCGTGCTCGTCGTCCTCACCCGGGTCTTGACCTGACTGCAGTTTGGTGTCGTAAACCGACTTCAGTGGAATTGCTCACCTTCGATGGCCAGTGGGCACGTTGGAGAAGTGTGCTCTTCATGGATGAATCCCAGTTTCAACTGTACCGGGCAGATGGCAGACAGCGTGTATGGCATCATGTGGGCGAGCGGTTTGCTGATGTCAGCATTGTGAACAGAGCCCATGGTGGCGGTGGGGTTGTGATGAGAATGTTCTTTGTGTGCATGTTTAGCACAATGGAGATTTTCTAATAATGAAATAGTCTCCGGAGGGGATGGCTGCTGTTAACCAACCGTGCTATTTTGTTTGTTTTTTCAAATTGTCAGTAACTTATTTTGTACATAATGTTGCAAGAGCTTCTGGACATCAGAACAGCGTTTACTCACCTTGAACTGGACAAATACATTTTTCTTTAATGAGTCGGACGAGACTGATTTACTCCAGACACCCGCTATGCCCTCCGACGAACCATCAAACAGGCAAAGCCTCAATACTGAGACTGAGATCGAATTGAAAGGTAGTACACCGGCTCCGACGCTCGTCGGATGTGGCAGGGATTGCAAACTATTACAGACTACAAAAGGGAAGCACAGCCGCGAACTGCCCAGTGACACAAGCCTACCAGACGAGCTAAATTACTTCTATGCTCGCTTCGAGGCAAGTAACACTGAAACATGCATGAGAGCACCAGCTGTTCCGGACGACTGTGTGATCATGCTATCCGCAGCTGATGTGAGTAAGACCTTGAAACAGGTCAACATTCACAAGGCCGCAAGGCCAGACGGAACAGGACGTGTACTCAAAGCATGCGCTGACCAACTGGCAAGTGTCTTCTCTGACATTTCCAACCTGTCCCTGATTAAGTCTGTAATACCAACATGTTTCAAGCAGAACACCATAGTTCCTGTGCCCAAGAACACCAAGTTAACCTGCCTAAATGACTACCGACCCATAGGACACACATCTGTAGCCATGAAGTGCTTTGAAAGGCTGGTCATGGCTCACAACACCATTATCCCAGAAACCCTAGACCCACTCCAATTTGCATACCGCCCCAACAGATCCACAGATGATGCAATCTCTATTGCACTCCACACTGCCCTTTCCCACCTGGACAAAAGGAACACCTATGTGAGAATGCTATTCATTGACTACAGCTCAGCGTTCAACACCATAGTGCCCTCAAAGCTCATCACTAAGCTAAGGACCCTAGGACTAAACACCTTCTGCAACTGGATCCTGGACTTCCTGATGGGCCACCCCGTCAGGAAGTAAGGGTAGACAACAACACATCTGCCACGCTGATCCTCAACACGGGGGCCCCTCAGGGTTGCGTGCTCAGTCCCCTCCTATACTCACTGTTCACTCATGACTGCACGGCCAGGCACGACTCCAACACCATCATTAAGTTTGCCGATGACACAACAGTGGAGATCAGTGTGACCGTGTGGTGCCAGGACAACAACCTCTCCCTCAACGTGATCAAGACAAAGGAGATGATTGTGGACTACAGGAAAAAGAAGGCCAAGCACATCCCCCATTCTCATCGACGGGGCTGTAGTGGAGCAGGTTGAGAGCTTCAAGTTCCTTGGTGTCCACATCACCAACAAACTAGAATGGTCCAAACACACCAAGAAAGTCGTGAAGAGGGCACAACAAAACCTCAAGAGACTGATACATATTTGGCATGGGTCCTCAGATCCTCAAAAGGTTCTACAGCTGCACCATCGAGAGCATGCTGACGGGTTGCATCACTGCCTGGTATGGCAACTGCTCGGCCTCCGACCGCAAGGCACTACAGAGGGTAGTGCAAACGGCCCAGTACATCACTGGGGCCAAGCTTCCTGCCACCCAGGACCTCTATACCAGGCGGTGTCAGAGGAAGGCCCTAAAAATTGTCAAAGACCCCAGCCACCCTAGTCATAGACTGTTCTCTCTGCTACCGCACGGCAAGCGGTACCGGAGCATCAAGTCTGGGTCCAAGAGGCTTCTAAACAGCTTCTACCCCCAAGCCATAAGACTCCTGAACATCTAATCAAATGGCTACCCAGACCATTTGCATTGCCCCCCACGCTGCTGCTACTCTTATCTATGCATAGTCACTTAACTCTACCTACATGTACATATTACAATAGCCTCACTATTGTTATTTTACCGCTGCTCTTTAATTATTTGTTACTTTTATTTCTTATTTTTGTAGGTATTTTTCTTAAAACTGCATTGTTGGTTAAGGGCTTGTAAGTAATTGTCGTATTCAGCGCATGTCACAAATATAATATATATATATGTATAAATAAACATTTGATTTGAATAACCAACTTGGTGCTTGGCAAGGTGGGTGGGGTTATATGCTTCCTGTTTGGCCCTGTCCGGGGGTGTCGTCTGATGGGGCCACAGTGTCTCCCGAACCCTCCTGTCTCTCAACCTCTAGTATTTATGCTGCAGTAGTTTATGTGTCGGGGGGCTAGGGTCAGTTTGTTATATCTGGAGTACTTCTCCTGTCTTATCCGGTGTCCTGTGTGAATTAAGTATGCTCCCTCTAATTCTCTCTCTCGGAGGACCTGAGCCCTAGGACCATGCCTCAGGACTATCTGGCATGATGACTCCTTGCTGTCCCCAGTCCACCTGGCCGTGCTGCTGCTCCAGTTTCAACTGTTCTGCCTGCGGCTATGGAACCCTGACCTGTTCACCGGACGTGCTACCTGTCCCAGACCTGCTGTTTTCAACTCTCTAGAGACCGCAGGAGCGGTAGAGATACTCTTAATGATCGGCTCTGAAAAGCCAACTGACATTTACTCCTGAGGTGCTGACCTGTTGCACCCTCGACAACCACTGTGATTATTATTATTTAACCCTGCTGGTCATCTATGAACATCTGAACATCTTGGCCATGTTCTGTTATAATCTCCACCCGGCACAGCCAAAAGAGGACTGGCCACTCCTCAGAGCCTGGTTCCTCTCTAGGTTTCTTCCTAGGTTCTGGCCTTTCATGGGAGTTTTTCCAAGCCACCGTGCTTCTACACCTGCATTGCTTGCTGTTTGGGGTTTTAGGCTGGGTTTCTGTACAGCACTTTGAGATATCAGCTGATGTACGAAGGGCTTTATAAATACATTTGATTGATTGAGTCATGCGAGTGACTGATTTATTGTACAGAGGAGGAATCCCTTCTATCTGATTGGCCCAGAACAGGGAGGGATGATACAATATCTCAGTGTCAAGGTTCCAACCGCTGTGTCTTTGTGAGACGCAGAGTAGGTGAACAGGTGTGGTTCCCACCGTGAAGCATGGAGGAGGTGGTGTGATGGTGCTTTGCTGGTGACATGATTTATTTAGAATTCAAGGCACACTTAACCAGCATGGCTACCACTGCATTTTGCAATACGCAATATGCCATCCCATCTGGTTTGGGCTTAGTGGGATGATCATTTGTTTTTCAACAGGACAATGACCCAAAACACACCTCCAGGCTGTGTAAGGGCTATTTGACCAAGAAGGAGAGTGATGGAGTGCTGCATCAGATGACCTGGCCTCCACAATCACCCGACCTCAACCCAATTGAGATGGTTTGGGATGAGTTGGACCACAGAGTGAAGGAAAAGCAGCCAACAAGTACTCAGCATATGTGGGAACTCCTTCAAGACTGTTGGAAAAGCATTCCAGGTGAAGCTGGTTGAGAGAATGCCAAGAATGCGCAAAGCTGTCATCAAGGCAATGGGTGGCTACTTTGAATAATCTAAAATATATTTAGATTTGTTTAACACTTTTTTGGTTACTACATGATTCCATATGTGTTATTTCATAGTTTTGATGTCTTCATTATTATTCTACAATGTAGAAAATAGTCAAAATAAAAACCATTCAATGAGTAGGTGTGTCCAAACTTTGACTGGTACTGTATGTATGTATCTGTCTATATATATATATTTTGTGATGTCTGGTTTTAAGAATTTGCTCTTAATTGACTTAATTAAATCAACTGTTTTTATTAGAATGTCCAAGAAATACAATTCACACTGTAAGCAACAGAACAGTAATATCATACACATCTGCCTGTCTTCCCATCGGTCTTCTCCTTCCTTCCATCTGCCTGTCTTCCCATCTCTATCGGTCTTCTCCTTCCTTCCATCTGCCTGTCTTCCCATCTCTATCGGTCTTCTCCTTCCTTCCATCTGCCTGTCTTCCCATCTCCATCGGTCTTCTCCTTCCTTCCACCTGCCTGTCTTCAGTTCTTCTTTCCTTTCTTCTTTTTCCTGAGAACAGAGAGAGATTGTTGTGAATGATTGTAAATTAATCAAGTATGGTTTGACATTGTTACATCATGCCAATAAAGCAAATTGAAAAGAGCACAAGAATCCCGCCGTCCCAGCTGTTAAAAACACTAAACAACCCTATTATCCAAACACACAAGGAAATCAACCAAGTTGTTATAGAAATTAAACCTCGTATTTGACAAATTGGGAAAATGAAACTAAAACACAGAATGAACTAAATTGCTATTTGGCTTAAAAAGAGAAAACAAACTGGCATAATATCTGTACTCTGTCCAGAGATACAAACCAGAGAAAAAGGAGACACAAAAAGACATGGCCACCCAAAGAGGAGTGTCTATCTGGTCACTGAACTACAGGGGAGGTAGAGACAGAGATGCACTGCCTCCTCTACTGTGAGAAATACTCCCAGATAAGACAATCTGAAATCAATTTCCAACTTCTGTGCGTTTACTAATCACATTAAAACAATGATCCCCAAGCTGGGAATGATTCTGGGAGAAACCAGATATGATTTCCATAGCTGAGGAACGTCCCATTAATTCCCTGTAGTATTCACTTTTTTTTTTAATCATCTTAATTAAATGTATTGACCGAAGATTCCACAATACAGGAGCCGAGCCAGCGAGAGCCTTGTCCCGAAGCCAGTCCTGCGTTGTCTATGCTGTGTGCTTCGGGTCGTTGTCCTGTTGGAAGGTGAACCTTCACCCCAGTCTAAGGTCCTGAGCGCTCTGGAGCAGGTTTTCATCAAGGATCTCTCTGTACTTTGCTCTGTTCATCTTTCCCTCCATCCTGACTAGTCTCCCAGTCCCTGCCACTGAAAAACATCCCCACAGCATGATGCTGCCACCACCATGCTTCACTGCAGATAATCTTGTTTCTCACGGTCTGAGAGTCCTTTAGGTGCCAGGTTTCCTCCAAACGTGAAGTTTGCTTTTCAGGCCACAGAGTTCAATTTTGGTTTCATCAGACCAGATAATCTTGTTTCTCATAGTCTGAGAGGCTTTTGGGGCCTTTTGGCAAACTCCAAGCGGGCTGTCATGTGCCTTTTACTGAGGAGTGGCTTCTGTCTGGCCACTCTACCATAAAAGGCCTGATTGGTGTGGTGCTACAGAGATGGGAGAACCTTCCAGAATTACAACCATCTCCACAGAAGAACTCCGGAGTTCTGTCTGACCAAGACCCTTCTCCGATTGCTCAGTTTGGCCGGGCGGCCAGCTCTAGGAAGAGTCTTGGTGGTTCCAAACTTCTTCCATTTAAGAATGATGGAGGCCACTGTGTTCTTGGGGACCTTCAATGCTGCAGAAATGTTTTGATACCGTTCCCCAGATCTGTGCCTCGACACAATCTTGTCTCGGAGCACTACGGATAATTCCTTCAACCTCATGGCTTGGTTTTTGCTCTGACATGCACTGTCAACTGTGGGATCTTAAATAGACAGGTGTGTGACTTTCCAAATCATGTCCAATCAATTGAATTTACCACAGGTGGATTCCAATCAAGTTGTAGAAACATCAAGGTCGATCCATGGAAACAGGATGCACCTGAGCTCAATTTCGAGTCTCATAGCGAAGGGTCTGAATACTTTATTTAAAAGTCTAAAAACCTGTTTTCGCTTTGTCATTATGGGGTATAATGTGTAGATTGATGAGGGGGGAAAAAACGATTTAATACATTTTAGAATAAGGCTATAACCATAAAAATTGTGGATAAAGTCAAGGGGTCTGAATACTTTCCGAATGCACTGTACCATAGTGTGCAATCACAGCAGCAAGATGTGACAACCAATGAAGAACAAACACCATTGTAAATACAACCCATATTGATTTATTTTCCCTTTTGTACTTTAACTATGTGACCCTTTCAGGAAACGTATGTCGCGCAACACTACTTCACAGGAGAGGCATTTGAACATAAAAAATTATTTATCAAAATGCCTTCTGAATCATGTTAACTTTCATGTGCCTTAACTTCTTTGGGACTGGGGGGCAGTATTGAGTAGCTTGGCTGAATAAGGTGCCCAGAGTAAACTGCCTGCTACTCAGGCCCAAAAGCTAGAATATGCATATAATTAGGAGATTTGGATAGAAAACACTCTGAAGTTTCTAAAACTGTTTGTATGATGTCTGTGAGTATAACAGAACTCATATGGCAGGCAAAAACCAGAGAAAAAAATCCAACCAGGAAGTGGGAAATCTGAGGTTAGTAGTTTTTCAACTCTTTGCCTATCCAATATACAGTGTCTATGGGGTCATATTGCACTTCCTAAGGCTTCCACTAGATGTCAACAGTCTGAACCTTGTTTCAGGCTTCTACTGTGAAGGGGGAAAGAATAAGAGCTGAGGTCTGGCAGAATGCCATAAGCTCAGTCAGGCGCGTGCCCGTGAGAGTTAGCTGCGTTCCTTTAGAAAGGAATTGTCTGGTTGAAACATTATTGAAGATTTATGATAAAAACATCCTAAAGATTGATTCTATACATCGTTTGACAAGTTTCTACGGACTGTAATGTAACTTTTTTGACTTTTCGTCTGAAGTAAGCGATCGCGCATTGAGCATTTGGATTACTGGGCTAAACACGCGAACAAAAAGGAGGTATTTGGACATAAATGGATTTTATCGAACAGAACAAACATTTGTGGAACTCGGATTCCTGGGAGTGCATTTCGATGAAGATCAAAGGTCAGTGAATATTTATAACGCTATTTCTGACTTTTGTGACACCTCTCCTTCTTTGGAAAATGGCTGTATGTTTTTCTGTGGCTAGGTGCTGACCTAACATAATCGCAAGGTGTGCTTTCGCCGTAAAGCCTTTTTGAAATCTGACACAGCGGTTGCATTAACTTCTTATGGCTGAAGGGGCAGTATTGAGTAGCTTGGATGAAAGGTGCCCATTGTAAACGGCCAGCTCCTCAGTCTCAGTTGCTAATATATGCATATTATTATTGGATAGAAAACACTCTAAAGTTTCTAAAACTGTTTGAATTAAGTCTGTGATATTAACAAAACTCATATGGCAGGCAAAAACCTGAGAAGTTCCACTTCCTGTTTGGATTTTTTCTGGGGGAGCCATATTTTCAACCAAGCTCTCATTGAATATAAAGAGAGATATGAATGGGTTTTCACTTCCTACGGCTTCCACTAGATGTCAACAGTCAATAGAACTTAGTCTGATGACTCTAATGTGAAGGTTGGCCGAAGGAGACAGGAATGAGTAATCACTGCCATGAGATGCCCACGCATTGAACTGGCGTGTTCACGTGAGAGTGAGCTCCGTTCCTTCTCTCAATTGAAGTCGATTTAATTCTCCGGTTGGAACGTTATTCAAGATGTATGTTAACAACATTCTAAAGATTGATTCAGTACATTGTTTGCTATGGTTCTACTGACTGTAACGGAACGTTTGGACATTTCGTCACGTTATAGTGGTCGCGCTTTGAGACTTTGGTTAGGGTTTTTGGTAAACAATTCGAAAGTAGCTAATTTGACATAAATAGCGGACATGAACGAACAAATCAAGCATTTATTGTGGACCTGGGATTCCTAGGACTGCATTCTGATGAATTCATCAAAGGTAAGGAAACATTTATCATGTATTTTCTGGTTTCTGTTGAGTTCAACATGGTGGCTAATTTGGCTAATCATCTGAGCTCCGTCTCAGATTATTGCATGGTTTATATTTCCGTAAAGTTTTTTTAAAATCTGACACAGCAATTGCATTAAGGAGAGGTATATCTATAATTCTATGTATATTACTTGTATTATCATTTATATTTATGTTGAGTATTTCTGTTGAAACGATGTGGCTATGCAAAGTCACTTGATGTTTTTGCAACTAGTGAATCTAACGCCTCAAAGTAAACTCAGATGTTTTTTATATAAATATGAACTTAATCAAACAAAACATGCATTTATTGTGTAACATGAAGTCCTATGAGTGTCATCTGATAAATAATCGAAGGTTAGTGATTCATTTTATCTCTATTCTGGTTTTTGTGAAAGCTATCTTTAGTTGGAAAAAATGTCTGTGGTTATTGTGGTGACCTAACATAATCGTTTGTGGTGCTTTCGCTGTAAAGCCTATTTCAAATCGGACACTGTGGCTGGATTAACAACAAGATTACCTTTAAAATGATATAAGACACATGAATGTCTGAGGAATTTTAATTATGAGATTTCTGTTTTTTGAATTTGGCGCCCTGCACTTCGACTGCCTGTTGTCATATGGATCCCGTTGTCGGGACTGCAGCCATAAGAAGTTAAGGAGAAGTTTATCTATAATTCCATGCATAACTCTTGTATCTTTTATCAATGTTTATTATGAGTATTTCTGTAATTTGATGTGGCTCTCTGCACTTTCACAGGATGTTTGTTTGAGACAATGCATTTCTGAACATAACACACCAATTTTAAATGAGGTTTTTGGACATAAAGATTAACTTAATTGAACAAAACACACATTTATTGTGTAACATGAAGTCCTGTGAGTGCCATCTGATGAAGATCAAAGGTTAGTGATTAATTTAATCGCTATTTCTGACTTTGTGAGCCCTCTCCTTGGCTGGAAAATGGCTGTATGGTTTTCTGTGATTAGGTGCTGACCTAACATAATCGCATGGTGTGCTTTCGCCGTAAAGCCTATTTGAAATCGGACACTGTGGCTGGATTTACAACAAGTGTATCTTTAAAATGGTGTAAAATACATGTATGTTTGAGGAATATTAATTATGGGATTTCTGTTGTTTTGAATTTGGCGCCCTGCAATTTCACTGGCTGTTGGCGACGCTACCGTCCCACATATCCCAGAGAGGTTTAATAACAAACATGTATGCTATCTGTAAAAACCCAATAAAATTGTTAACACTAAAAGCCTAGTTGATTTTGCCACAGAAAAAGTCAGCAACCTTCACACTAGCCATGATTGGCTGAGATAATGAGTGGGCTGGACATGCCGGGAGATGAGTTTGGATTGGTCTACCATGTAGCACGCTTCGGTCTATAACATGAACTACTCAGTATGATAGATAAGGAGAATTCTGGCAATTGATTCCAAATATGCAGAGGGAGGTGAAAAGAGAACACACAGAAGGCTGTTGTATAAAACACTGGTCTCCGGATTACATCTTCAAACTAAGGGCAACCATGGCAACCGTGACAGAGGGAGAAGCGTACATCCATGTATACGGACGGGTAAGATAGTCTAGCTAGCTAGTTTTGTCAGAAAGTCGTTTTACTTGCAAGGTAAAGCTTACTGTTAGCTAGCTAAGGTTAGCTGGCTGTCTCGCTAGTTAATGTTACGTGTATGATCTGTGTAGTAATATTATTAGTGTCTCAGAGCCATCTGCATTGCTAGTTATAGCCTAATGTTAGCTAGTTAACATTGAACCTGGTTGGTTAGCTACCTGCATATTCATGCAGCGTAGTAACGTCATGAGTTGGTATTATGGTTCATTATTTAGTTAGCTAGCTACATGTCATAACAAAAGACTCCACTATGCAAGTGTCCATTTCAATACGTTCATGATGTCACTGCGACACGACAGCTGATGATAGAGGTAGCTGGTAAATTCACTCTGGCTATCTACTCCGATTTCAGAGTGCAGAATAACTGACGAATTTACCAACGTTCAACACCCGTTGAATATGGCCGGTGTCAGTAAAACGTTGGCTCCGGATAACATGAAAACAGCTCTGCTACGGTGAGTAAAATAGTCAGTGAGGTGTTCTCTCATTTGTGTCTGGAAGTAGCAAACTAGCCATCGTTAGCCAGTTAGCTTGGGTACTTGACTGCTGTGAGGTCAGAATGCTCTGATCAACCCTACTCCAAGGCCAGAGCGTCCAGTGTGCGTTCAGAGCGAAACACTGAATTTACGAACTGACAACCCTCTGAGTTTACGAACGCCCTGAGCCCACTCTGGCACGCCATATTAACTAAACCTTTAAACCTTTGGTTGTTTAGTACACTACTGTACTCACTCTGTTTAGCACATGGCCTCACATGTAAATCCTTAAAGAGATGGGTGGGGCTAAAGCTTAAGAGGGTGTGAACGATGCTGAATGGGTGGAGACAAAGAGCTCCCCAGTAGGTACCAAAACATTCAAGGGACATTTTCTCAAAAGTGAGTTTACAAGTTATCAACTTTCAAAGCAGAATTACTTTCCCAGTGTTCCTCAACTGTAGTGTATGATATACCATTTTCTAGCTCTGAGTCTCTACTTTTAACCAATGTCAAAAACACAGTTTCAAATGTTGCCACATCAGACCGAATCGAGCCATAATGGGACATTTGCACATCGTTATAGAGCTGTACAGAGCCATAATGGGACATTTGCACATCGTT
>NC_092109.1:47256127-47408202 GCF_045679555.1 Salvelinus alpinus
AGAGAGAGGTGGGGGGGAGAGAGAGAGAGGTGGGGGGGAGAGAGAGAGAGGTGGGGGAAAGAGAGAGAGAGAGAGAGAGAGAGAGGTGGGGGGGAGAGAGAGAGGTACGTTAATACTACAGCTCCCATCAGACCGTGCTGCCTTACAAGCCCCTCCCCCTGTGGATCCCTAGGCTCCTCCCCCTGGTGTACCTGCGTAGAAGAGGCTTGTCATCCTCGGTGAAGAAGGTGACAGCTTTCCCTGTGCGTCCAGCCCTGCCAGTACGACCTAGGATTAGAAATACAAAGATGGACAACACTACATTACATACGTACTTATATGTTGTGCACTATATAGGGAATAGGGTTCCATAGGGCTCTGGTCTAATGTAGTGCACTATATAGGGAATAGGCCCCCGTCACATTGTTTTTACACTGCTACTATTCGCTGTTTATTATCTATGCAGTCACTCTACCCCCATCTACATGTACACATGACCACAACTACTTTACTTCAGTTTATTTAGTAAATATTTTCTCTACTCTATTTCTTGAACTGCATTGTGGGTTAAGGGCTTGTAAGTAAGCATTACACTGTAAGGTCTACACCTGTTGTATTCGGCACATGTGAGAAATAAAATGATGAGATTTTTAGAGCTTTGTGCAGATGTGGTAGTGTAGCGATACGGAGGGACTAACCGATACGGTGGATGTATTCCACAGCGCTGGTAGGGAAGTCGTAGTTCAGCACCAGGTTGACACCCTTAAAGTCCATTCCTCGGGCCAGCAGGGCCGTACAGATCAACACCCAGATATCACCCGACCGGAAACTAGTGATCACGTTGTCTCTCTGGAGAAAAAACAACCGTTAGTGAATGACTTACAGTAGTGTGTGTGTGTGTGTGTGTGTGTGTGTGTGTGTGTGTGTACATGTTGTGCTATATGTGGGGAGTACAGTAGAGTGTGTGTGTGTGTATCTGTGTGTGTGTGTATGTGTATCTGTGTGTGTGTGTATCTGTGTGTGTGTGTGTGTGTGTGTACATGTTTTACTATACGTAGGAGTACAGTAGAGTGTGTGTGTGTGTGTGTGTGTGTGTACATGTTTTACTATACTTGGGAGTACCAGAAGTCCTCACTAGAATAGTAAACTAACTAAAACCAGACCTAAGGACATTTTGCTGGTTGGACTTAGTAACCCTAAGTCCAACCAGCAAAATGTCCTTAGGTCTGGTTAAGGGGTAAAGGTTATATTTAGGGTTAGAGGTTAAGGTTATATTTAGGGTTAGAGGTTAAGGTTATATTTAGGGTTAGAGGTTAAGGTTATATTTAGGGTTAGGGGTTAGATTTAGGGTTAGAGGTTAAGGTTAGATTTAGGGTTAGAGGTTAGATTTAGGGTTAAGGTTAAGGTTAGATTTAGGGTTAGAGGTTAGATTTAGGGTTAGAGGTTAGATTTAGGGTTAGAGGTTAGATTTAGGGTTAGAGGTTAGATTTAGGGTTAGAGGTTAGATTTAGGGTTAGAGGTTAGATTTAGGGTTAGAGGTTAGATTTAGGGTTAGGGGTTAGATTTAGGGTTAGAGGTTAGATTTAGGGTTAGAGGTTAGATTTAGGGTTAGAGGTTAAGGTTAGATTTAGGGTTAGGGGTTAGATTTAGGGTTAGAGGTTAAGGTTAGATTTAGAGGTTAGATTTAGGGTTAGAGGTTAAGGTTAGATTTAGGGTTAGGGGTTAGATTTAGGGTTAGAGGTTAAGGTTAGATTTAGGGTTAGAGGTTAGATTTAGGGTTAGAGGTTAAGGTTAGATTTAGGGTTAGAGGTTAAGGTTAGATTTAGGGTTAGAGGTTAGATTTAGGGTTAGAGGTTAAGGTTAGATTTAGGGTTAGAGGTTAGATTTAGGGTTAGAGGTTAGATTTAGGGTTAGAGGTTAGATTTAGGGTTAGAGGTTAGATTTAGGGTTAGAGGTTAGATTTAGGGTTAGAGGTTAGATTTAGGGTTAGAGGTTAGATTTAGGGTTAGAGGTTAAGGGTTCAGGAAAACAGGATATAGAATGGAAATCAATTGCTGGTCCCCAAAAGTCTTGACAAGTATAGTAAGAAATAGCTGTGTGTGTGTGTGTGTGTGTGTGTGTGTGTGTGTGTGTGTATGTGCGTGCCTGTTGCTGTGTGCGGTCAGCGTGCATAATGTCTACGTTGATGCCTTCGTAGACCAGCTCATGGAAGAGCTCTCTGGCTCGATCAATAGACTGGACAAACACCAGCATGGGGGGTAAGAAACCCTGGGAGAGGAAAGAGTATTAACCATCTGTTAAATAACAAATGTTATTTCAAACATACTCGGTAAACAACAGGTGTAGACTACCAGTGAAATGCTCGGTAAACAACAGGTGTAGACTACCAGTGAAATGCTTGGTAAACAACAGGTGTAGACTAGCAGTGAAATGCTTGGTAAACAACAGGTGTAGACTAGCAGTGAAATGTGCTGAGTCAATGTGCAGGGGTACCAGGTAATAACATGGCTATATACACATGGTACCAGTACTGAGTCAATGTGCAGGGGTACCAGGTAATAACATGGTACCAGTACTGAGTGGATGTGCAGGGGTACCAGGTAATAACATGGCTATATACACAGGGTACCAGTACTGAGTCAATGTGCAGGGGTACCAGGTAATAACATGGCTATATACACATGGTACCAGTACTGAGTCAATGTGCAGGGGTACCAGGTAATAACATGGTACCAGTACTGAGTGGATGTGCAGGGGTACCAGGTAATAACATGGCTATATACACAGGGTACCAGTACTGAGTCAATGTGCAGGGGTACCAGGTAATAACATGGTACCAGTACTGAGTGGATGTGCAGGGGTACCAGGTAATAACATGGCTATATACACAGGGTACCAGTACTGAGTCAATGTGCAGGGGTACCAGGTAATAACATGGTACCAGTACTGAGTGGATGTGCAGGGGTACCAGGTATTAACATGGCTATATACACATGGTACCAGTACTGAGTGGATGTGCAGGGGTACCAGGTAATAACATGGCTATATACACATGGTACCAGTACTGAGTCAATGTGCAGGGGTACCAGGTAATAACTTGGCTATATACACAGGGTACCAGTACTGAGTCAATGTGCAGGGGTACCAGGTAATAACATGGCTATATACACATGGTACCAGTACTGAGTCAATGTGCAGGGGTACCAGGTAATAACATGGCTATATACACATGGTACCAGTACTGAGTGGATGTGCAGGTGTTGGATGTGGACTCTAGATGTGTTAACAGACAGTGACATAGAGGGCTTAAACCATTTTGAAGTACAGGAAGTCAGCAGGGTGGGACTTTCTAAACCATTTTGAAGTACAGGAAGTCAACAGGGTGGGACTTCCTAAACCATTTTGAAGTACAGGAAGTCAACAGGGTGGGACTTCCTAAACCATTTAACTACAGGAAGTCAGCAGGGTGGGACTTCCTAAACCATTTAACTACAGGAAGTCAGCAGGGTGGGACTTCCTAAACCATTTAAGTACAGGAAGTCAGCAGGGTGGGACTTCCTAAACCATTTAAGTACAGGAAGTCAGCAGGGTGGGACTTCCTAAACCATTTAAGTACAGGAAGTCAGCAGGGTGGGACTTCCTAAACCATTTAAGTACAGGAAGTCAGCAGGGTGGGACTTCCTAAACCATTTAAGTACAGGAAGTCAGCAGGGTGGGACTTCCTAAACCATTTAAGTACAGGAAGTCAGCAGGGTGGGACTTCCTAAACCATTTAAGTACAGGAAGTCAGCAGGGTGGGACTTCCTAAACCATTTAAGTACAGGAAGTCAGCAGGGTGGGACTTCCTAAACCATTTAAGTACAGGAAGTCAGCAGGGTGGGACTTCCTAAACCATTTAAGTACAGGAAGTCAGCAGGGTGGGACTTCCTAAACCATTTAAGTACAGGAAGTCAGCAGGGTGGGACTTCCTAAACCATTTAAGTACAGGAAGTCAGCAGGGTGGGACTTCCTAAACCATTTAAGTACAGGAAGTCAACAGGGTGTAAAACATTTTACTGAGTTACAGTTCATATAAGAAAGTCTGTCTATTTAAATAAATGAATTAGGCCCTAATCTACGGATTTCACATGACTGGGAATATAGATACTGTTGGACACAGATACCTTAAATGGGCCTCACGATGGGCCTCAGGATCTCGTCACGGTATGTCAGCGCATTGAAATAGCAAAATCGGTAAAATGCTATTGTATCCGTTGTCTGTAGCTTATGCCTGCCCATACCATAACTCCAGCACGGGCCACAACGTTAACATCAAACCGCTCGCCCACACAACGCCACACACGTCATCTGCGGATGTGAGGCCGGTTGGAAGTACTGTCAAAAACAACGTTGAAGGCAGCTTATGGTAGAGAAATTAACATTCAATTCTTTGGCAACAGCTCTGGGGGACATTCCTGCATTAAGAATACCAATTGCATGCTCCCTCAAAACTTGAGACATCTGTGGCATTGAGTTGTATGACAAAACTGCACAAGTTTTAGAGTGGTATTTTATTGTCCCCAGCACAAGGTGCACCTGTGTAATGACCATGCTGTTTAATCCGTTTCTTGATATGCAACACCTGTCAGGTGGATGGATTATCTTAGAAAAGGAGAAATGCTCACTAACAGGGATGGAAACACATTTGTGCACAACAGTTGAGAGAGAGCTTTTTGTGGATATGTAAAACGTCTGGGATTTGTTCAGTGTATTTTCACAGACCCCCGGTTGAAAACCCCTGGTCTAAGCCAACCAAGTCTGTTCTGCCACATAGTTGTCCTCGTGTCAGTGTTCTCGCTAAACAACCAACCCGTCTATACTCCTGATCAAAATGTAATAATTGCAGATGGCAGTAAAATCACCAACCTTGGCTGTTTAAACACATTCCAATACAGTTTTGGAAACTGTACCTACCTTTTCAATGTGGTTATGACATTTACGAAATGTATTGCATATGGAAAAGTTAAGCTCCTATATTCTACAAAATATGGCAGCCGATACTGGATACACAGTCTAATAGAGACTAAACCCCTTCTGGTGGTGAACTACCACTACATCCCCTGCATCGGTTAGTCCCTCCATATCACTACCCTTCTGGTGAACTACCACTACATCCCCTGCATCGGTTAGTCCCTCCATATCACTACCCTTCTGGTGGTGAACTACCACTACATCCCCTGCATCGGTTAGTCCTCCATATCACTACCCCTTCTGGTGGTGAACTACCACTACATCCCCTGCATCGGTTAGTCCCTCCATATCACTACCCTTCTGGTGGTGAACTACCACTACATCCCCTGCATCAGTTAGTCCCTCCATATCACTACCCTTCTGGTGGTGAACTACCAATACATCCCCTGCATCGGTTAGTCCCTCCATATCACTACCCTTCTGGTGGTGAACTACCAATACATCCCCTGCATCAGTTAGTCCCTCCATATCACTACCCTTCTGGTGGTGAACTACCAATACATCCCCTGCATCGGTTAGTCCCTCCATATCACTACCCTTCTGGTGGTGAACTACCAATACATCCCCTGCATCGGTTAGTCCCTCCATATCACTACCCTTCTGGTGGTGAACTACCACTACATCCCCTGCATCGGTTAGTCCTCCATATCACTACCCTTCTGGTGGTGAACTACCACTACATCCCCTGCATCGGTTAGTCCTCCATATCACTACCCTTCTGGTGGTGAACTATCACTACATCCCCTGCATCGGTTAGTCCTCCATATCACTACCCCTTCTGGTGGTGAACTACCAATACATCCCCTGCATCGGTTAGTCCTCCATATCACTACCCTTCTGGTGGTGAACTACCAATACATCCCCTGCATCGGTTAGTCCTCCATATCACTACCCCTTCTGGTGGTGAACTACCAATACATCCCCTGCATCGGTTAGTCCTCCATATCACTACCCTTCTGGTGGTGAACTACCAATACATCCCCTGCATCGGTTAGTCCCTCCATATCACTACCCTTCTGGTGGTGAACTACCAATACATCCCCTGCATCGGTTAGTCCTCCATATCACTACCCTTCTGGTGGTGAACTACCAATACATCCCCTGCATCGGTTAGTCCTCCATATCACTACCCTTCTGGTGGTGAACTACCAATACATCCCCTGCATCGGTTAGTCCCTCCATATCACTACCCTTCTGGTGGTGAACTACCAATACATCCCCTGCATCGGTTAGTCCCTCCATATCACTACCCTTCTGGTGGTGAACTACCAATACATCCCCTGCATCGGTTAGTCCTCCATATCACTACCCTTCTGGTGGTGAACTACCAATACATCCCCTGCATCGGTTAGTCCTCCATATCACTACCCTTCTGGTGGTGAACTACCAATACATCCCCTGCATCGGTTAGTCCTCCATATCACTACCCTTTCTGGTGGTGAACTACCAATACATCCCCTGCATCGGTTAGTCCTCCATATCACTACCCTTCTGGTGGTGAACTACCAATACATCCCCTGCATCGGTTAGTCCTCCATATCACTACCCTTTCTGGTGGTGAACTACCAATACATCCCCTGCATCGGTTAGTCCCTCCATATCACTACCCTTCTGGTGGTGAACTACCACTACATCCCCTGCATCGGTTAGTCCCTCCATATCACTACCCTTCTGGTGGTGAACTACCACTACATCCCCTGCATCGGTTAGTCCCTCCATATCACTACCCTTCTGGTGGTGAACTACCACTACATCCCCTGCATCGGTTAGTCCTCCATATCACTACCCTTCTGGTGGTGAACTACCAATACATCCCCTGCATCGGTTAGTCCTCCATATCACTACCCTTCTGGTGGTGAACTACCAATACATCCCCTGCATCGGTTAGTCCTCCATATCACTACCCCTTCTGGTGGTGAACTACCAATACATCCCCTGCATCGGTTAGTCCTCCATATCACTACCCCTTCTGGTGGTGAACTACCAATACATCCCCTGCATCGGTTAGTCCCTCCATATCACTACCCCTTCTGGTGGTGAACTACCACTACATCCCCTGCATCGGTTAGTCCCTCCATATCACTACCCTTCTGGTGGTGAACTACCAATACATCCCCTGCATCGGTTAGTCCCTCCATATCACTACCCTTCTGGTGGTGAACTACCACTACATCCCCTGCATCGGTTAGTCCTCCATATCACTACCCTTCTGGTGGTGAACTACCAATACATCCCCTGCATCGGTTAGTCCTCCATATCACTACCCTTCTGGTGGTGAACTACCAATACATCCCCTGCATCGGTTAGTCCTCCATATCACTACCCCTTCTGGTGGTGAACTACCAATACATCCCCTGCATCGGTTAGTCCTCCATATCACTACCCCTTCTGGTGGTGAACTACCAATACATCCCCTGCATCGGTTAGTCCCTCCATATCACTACCCCTTCTGGTGGTGAACTACCACTACATCCCCTGCATCGGTTAGTCCCTCCATATCACTACCCTTCTGGTGGTGAACTACCAATACATCCCCTGCATCGGTTAGTCCTCCATATCACTACCCCTTCTGGTGGTGAACTACCAATACATCCCCTGCATCGGTTAGTCCCTCCATATCACTACCCTTCTGGTGGTGAACTACCAATACATCCCCTGCATCGGTTAGTCCTCCATATCACTACCCTTCTGGTGGTGAACTACCAATACATCCCCTGCATCGGTTAGTCCTCCATATCACTACCCCTTCTGGTGGTGAACTACCAATACATCCCCTGCATCGGTTAGTCCCTCCATATCACTACCCCTTCTGGTGGTGAACTATCACTACATCCCCTGCATCGGTTAGTCCTCCATATCACTACCCCTTCTGGTGGTGAACTACCAATACATCCCCTGCATCGGTTAGTCCTCCATATCACTACCCCTTCTGGTGGTGAACTATCACTACATCCCCTGCATCGGTTAGTCCTCCATATCACTACCCCTTCTGGTGGTGAACTACCACTACATCCCCTGCATCGGTTAGTCCTCCATATCACTACCCCTTCTGGTGGTGAACTATCACTACATCCCCTGCATCGGTTAGTCCTCCATATCACTACCCCTTCTGGTGGTGAACTACCACTACATCCCCTGCATCGGTTAGTCCTCCATATCACTACCCTTCTGGTGGTGAACTACCAATACATCCCCTGCATCGGTTAGTCCTCCATATCACTACCCTTCTGGTGGTGAACTACCAATACATCCCCTGCATCGGTTAGTCCTCCATATCACTACCCTTCTGGTGGTGAACTACCAATACATCCCCTGCATCGGTTAGTCCTCCATATCACTACCCTTCTGGTGGTGAACTACCAATACATCCCCTGCATCGGTTAGTCCCTCCATATCACTACCCTTCTGGTGGTGAACTACCAATACATCCCCTGCATCGGTTAGTCCCTCCATATCACTACCCCTTCTGGTGGTGAACTACCAATACATCCCCTGCATCGGTTAGTCCCTCCATATCACTACCCTTCTGGTGGTGAACTACCAATACATCCCCTGCATCGGTTAGTCCCTCCATATCACTACCCTTCTGGTGGTGAACTACCAATACATCCCCTGCATCGGTTAGTCCCTCCATATCACTACCCTTCTGGTGGTGAACTACCAATACATCCCCTGCATCGGTTAGTCCTCCATATCACTACCCTTCTGGTGGTGAACTACCAATACATCCCCTGCATCAGTTAGTCCTCCATATCACTACCCCTTCTGGTGGTGAACTACCAATACATCCCCTGCATCAGTTAGTCCTCCATATCACTACCCTTCTGGTGGTGAACTACCACTACATCCCCTGCATCGGTTAGTCCTCCATATCACTACCCTTCTGGTGGTGAACTACCAATACATCCCCTGCATCGGTTAGTCCTCCATATCACTACCCTTCTGGTGGTGAACTACCAATACATCCCCTGCATCGGTTAGTCCCTCCATATCACTACCCTTCTGGTGGTGAACTACCAATACATCCCCTGCATCGGTTAGTCCTCCATATCACTACCCTTCTGGTGGTGAACTACCAATACATCCCCTGCATCGGTTAGTCCTCCATATCACTACCCCTTCTGGTGGTGAACTACCACTACATCCCCTGCATCGGTTAGTCCCTCCATATCACTACCCCTTCTGGTGGTGAACTACCAATACATCCCCTGCATCGGTTAGTCCTCCATATCACTACCCTTCTGGTGGTGAACTACCAATACATCCCCTGCATCGGTTAGTCCCTCCATATCACTACCCCTTCTGGTGGTGAACTACCACTACATCCCCTGCATCGGTTAGTCCTCCATATCACTACCCTTCTGGTGGTGAACTACCAATACATCCCCTGCATCGGTTAGTCCCTCCATATCACTACCCTTCTGGTGGTGAACTACCAATACATCCCCTGCATCGGTTAGTCCCTCCATATCACTACCCTTCTGGTGGTGAACTACCAATACATCCCCTGCATCGGTTAGTCCCTCCATATCACTACCCTTCTGGTGGTGAACTACCAATACATCCCCTGCATCGGTTAGTCCCTCCATATCACCACCACATAGTCTAATGGAGACTAAACCCCTTCATATCTGTTGCTACTCTGTGCTGTACGTCACCCAACATTGACTTTTGTTTTAATTAAATAGCTTGTAATGACTGAGTCTTATAACAATATGTACCACCAAGTAGGAATGTCTTGGTATCTGTGAGTTATGCTTTGTTCCTTCAACACCACATTGCATGTCATTGTCTTTTGGTATTGTAACAGAATAAACAGATACAGATCAATCACCACTTCAGTTAGAAAGAAATGTACTTCTTTAAAAAGGAGAAAAGCTCTCGACGGCGCTGCCCATAATGTTTCTACCTCTATGGTTCTCAACAGAAGACCACCTTGAGGTCGGAAAATATCTGACAAACTTGGACTGTAAAATGGCGCCGGAGAAGGCTGAAGTTCTACGTGTCCCCAACCGAGTGTTTTTTTGTTCATTTATTTGCGTTGTTTGTAACTTATTTGGTACTTATGTTGCCACTACCGTCTCTTATGACTGAAAATAACTTCTGGACAGCAGAACTGCGATTACTCACCACGGACTGGCAGAAACCTTTTTTCCCCTTTAAGGAGTCTGATGAGCCCAACCCGAATTATATACTGCTTTCTCGGGATCAGGCCCATATCCCCGTGATTTGCGTGAAGAGGCGACAGAGAAAAAGGTGCCAGAGGGCGGGCTGCCTTCTGAGAATTCGTAGGCGATCGAATAAACCTCCACTTCCTTCCATTCTGCAACGTGCAATCTTTGGAAAATAAAATCAATGACCTACGCGGAAGATTAAACTACCAACGGGACATTCAAAACAGTAATATCTTATGCTTCACGGAGTCATGGCTGAACGATGACTATATCAACATACAGCTGGCTGGTTATACGCTGCACCGGCAGGATAGAACAGCGGTGTCTGGTAAGACAAGGGGCGGCGGACTATGTATTTTTGTAAATAACAGCTGGTGCACGATATCTAAGGAAGTCTGGAGCTATTGCTCGCATGAGGTAGAGTATCTCATGATAAGCTGTAGACCACACTACCTACCGAGAGAGTTTATCTGTATTTTTCGTAGCGGTTTACATTCCACCACAGACTGAGGCTGCCACTAAAACTGCACTCAATGAGCTGTATACCGCTATAAGCAAACAGGAAACCACTCACCCAGAGGCGGCGCTCCTAGTAGCCGGGGACTTCAGTGCAGGGAAACTTAAATCCGTTTGACAAAATTTCTACCAGCATGTTAAATGTGCAACCAGAGGGGGAAAAAGACTCTGGACCCCCTTTACTCCACACACAGAGATGCGTACAAAGCTCTCCCTCGCCCTCCATTTGGCAAATCTGACCATAATTATATCCTACTGATTCCTGCTTACAAGCAAAAACTAAAGCAGGAAGCACCAGTGACTCAGTCTATAAAAAAAGTGGTCAGATGAAGCAGATGCTAAACTACAGGACTGTTTTGCTATCACAGACTGGAATATGTTCCGGGATTCCTCCGATGGCATTGAGGAGTACACCACGTCAGTCATTGGCTTCATCAATAAGTGTATCGATGACGTCATCCCCACAGTGACCTTACGTACATATCCCAACCAGAAGCCATGGATTACAGGCAACATCCGCACTGAGCTAAATGCTAGAGCTGCCGCTTTCAAAGAGCAGGACTCTAACCTGGAAGCTTATAAGAAATCCCGCTATGCCCTCCGACGAACCATCACAGGCAAAGCGTCAATACAGGACTGAGATCGAGTCGTACAACACCGGCTCTGACAGGGCTTGCAAACCATTACAGACTACAAAGGGAAGCACAACCGAGAGCTGCCCAGTGACACGAACCTACCAAACGAGCTAAACTACGTCTATGCTCGCTTCGAGGCAAATAACACTGAAACATGCATGAGAGCACCAGCTGTTGCGAAAGACAGTGTGATCACGCTCTCCGCAGCTGATGTGAGTAAGACCTTTAAATAGGTCAACATTCACAAGGCCGCAGGGCCAGACGGATTACCAGGACGTGTACTCAGAGCATGCGCTGACCAACTGACAAGTGTCTTCACTGACATTTTCAACCTCTCCCTGTCCGAGTCTGTAATACCAACATGTTTCAAACAGACCACCATAGTCCCTGTGCCCAAGAACACAAAGGTAACCTGCCTAAATGACTACCGACCCATAGCACTCAAATCTGTATCCATTAAGTGATTTGAAAGGCTGGTCATGGCTCACATCAACATCATTATCCCAGGAACCCTAGACCCACTCCATTCTCATCGAAGGGGCTGCAGTGGAGCAGGTTGAGAGCTTCAAGTTCCTTGGTGTCCACACCACCAACAAACTTACATGGTTCAAACACACCAAGACAGTTGTGAGGAGGGCACGACAAAACCTCAGGAATCAGAAAAGATTTGGCATGGGTCCTCAGATCCTCAAAAGGTTCTACAGCTGCACCATCGAGAGCATCCTAACTGGTTGAATCACTGTCTGGCATGGCAACTGCTCGGCCTCCGACCGCAAGGCACTACAGAGGATAGTGCGAACGGCCCAGTACATCACTGGGGCCAAGCTTCCTGCCATCCAGGACCTCTATACCAGGTAGTGTCAGAGGAAGGCCCTAAAAATTGTCAAAGACTCCAGTCACCCTAGTCATAGACTGTTCTCTCTGCTACCGCACGGCAAGTGGTACTGGAGCTCCAAGTCTAGGTCCAAGAGGCTTCTAAACAGCTTCTACCCCCAAGCCATAAGACTCCTGAACATCTAATCAAAATGGCTACCCAGACTATTGGCCGCCCCTCTTCACACCGCTGCTACTCTCTGTTGTCATCTATGCATAGTCACTTTAATAACTCTACCAACATGTACATATTACCTCAACTAACCGGTACCCCCGTGTACAGTCTCGCTATTGTTATTTTACTGCTGCTCTTTAATTACTTGTTACTTTTATTTCTTATCCAGTTTTTTTTAACTGCATTGTTGGTTAAGGGCTTGTAAGTAAGCATTTCACTGTGAGGTCTACACCTGTTGTATTCAGCATTTCACTGTAAGGTCTACTACACCTGTTGTATTCAGCATTTCACTGTGAGGTCTACTACACCTGTTGTATTCGGCATTTCACTGTAAGGTCTACTACACCTGTTGTTTTCAGCATTTCACTGTGAGGTCTACTACACCTGTTGTATTCAGCATTTCACTGTGAGGTCTACTACACCTGTTGTATTCAGCATTTCACTGTAAGGTCTACTACACCTGTTGTATTCAGCATTTCACTGTAAGGTCTACTACACCTGTTGTATTCAGCATTTCACTGTGAGGTCTACTACACCTGTTGTATTCAGCATTTCACTGTAAGGTCTACTACACCTGTTGTATTCAGCATTTCACTGTGAGGTCTACTACACCTGTTGTATTCAGCATTTCACTGTGAGGTCTACTACACCTGTTGTATTCAGCATTTCACTGTGAGGTCTACTACACCTGTTGTATTCAGCATTTCACTGTGAGGTCTACTACACCTGTTGTATTCAGCATTTCACTGTGAGGTCTAATACACCTGTTGTATTCAGCATTTCACTGTGAGGTCTAATACACCTGTTGTATTCAGCATTTCACTGTAAAGTCTACTACACCTGTTGTATTCAGCATTTCACTGTGAGGTCTACTACACCTGTTGTATTCAGCATTTCACTGTAAGGTCTACTACACCTGTTGTATTCAGCATTTCACTGTGAGGTCTACTACACCTGTTGTATTCAGCATTTCACTGTGAGGTCTACTACACCTGTTGTATTCAGCATTTCACTGTAAGGTCTACTACACCTGTTGTATTCAGCATTTCACTGTGAGGTCTAATACACCTGTTGTATTCAGCATTTCACTGTAAGGTCTACTACACCTGTTGTATTCAGCATTTCACTGTGAGGTCTACTACACCTGTTGTATTCAGCATTTCACTGTGAGGTCTACTACACCTGTTGTATTCAGCATTTCACTGTAAGGTCTACTACACCTGTTGTATTCAGCATTTCACTGTAAGGTCTACTACACCTGTTGTATTCGGCATTTCACTGTAAGGTCTACTACACCTGTTGTATTCGGCATTTCACTGTAAGGTCTACTACACCTGTTGTATTCAGCATTTCACTGTAAGGTCTACTACACCTGTTGTATTCAGCATTTCACTGTGAGGTCTACTACACCTGTTGTATTCAGCATTTCACTGTAAGGTCTACTACACCTGTTGTATTCAGCATTTCACTGTGAGGTCTACTACACCTGTTGTATTCAGCATTTCACTGTAAGGTCTACTACACCTGTTGTATTCAGCATTTCACTGTGAGGTCTACTACACCTGTTGTATTCAGCATTTCACTGTGAGGTCTACTACACCTGTTGTATTCAGCATTTCACTGTGAGGTCTACTACACCTGTTGTATTCAGCATTTCACTGTAAGGTCTACTACACCTGTTGTATTCAGCATTTCACTGTGAGGTCTACTACACCTGTTGTATTCAGCATTTCACTATAAGGTCTACTACACCTGTTGTATTCAGCATTTCACTGTAAGGTCTACTACACCTGTTGTATTCAGCATTTCACTGTGAGGTCTACTACACCTGTTGTATTCAGCACTTCACTGTAAGGTCTACTACACCTGTTGTATTCAGCATTTCACTGTAAGGTCTACTACACCTGTTGTATTCAGCATTTCACTGTAAGGTCTACTACACCTGTTGTATTCAGCATTTCACTGTAAGGTCTACTACACCTGTTGTATTCAGCATTTCACTGTGAGGTCTACTACACCTGTTGTATTCAGCATTTCACTGTGAGGTCTACTACACCTGTTGTATTCAGCATTTCACTGTAAGGTCTACTACACCTGTTGTATTCAGCATTTCACTGTAAGGTCTACTAAACCTGTTGTATTCAGCATTTCACTGTGAGGTCTACTACACCTGTTGTATTCAGCATTTCACTGTGAGGTCTACTACACCTGTTGTATTCAGCATTTCACTGTGAGGTCTACTACACCTGTTGTATTCAGCATTTCACTGTAAGGTCTACTACACCTGTTGTATTCAGCATTTCACTGTGAGGTCTACTACACCTGTTGTATTCAGCATTTCACTGTAAAGTCTACTACACCTGTTGTATTCAGCATTTCACTGTGAGGTCTACTACACCTGTTGTATTCAGCATTTCACTGTAAAGTCTACTACACCTGTTGTATTCAGCATTTCACTGTGAGGTCTACTACACCTGTTGTATTCAGCATTTCACTGTAAAGTCTACTACACCTGTTGTATTCAGCATTTCACTGTGAGGTCTACTACACCTGTTGTATTCAGCATTTCACTGTAAGGTCTACTACACCTGTTGTATTCAGCATTTCACTGTAAGGTCTACTACACCTGTTGTATTCAGCATTTCACTGTTAGGTCTACTACACCTGTTGTATTCAGCATTTCACTATAAGGTCTACTACACCTGTTGTATTCAGCATTTCACTGTAAGGTCTACTACACCTGTTGTATTCAGCATTTCACTGTAAAGTCTACTACACCTGTTGTATTCAGCATTTCACTGTAAGGTCTACTACACCTGTTGTATTCAGCATTTCACTGTGAGGTCTACTACACCTGTTGTATTCAGCATTTCACTGTAAGGTCTACTACACCTGTTGTATTCAGCATTTCACTGTAAGGTCTACTACACCTGTTGTATTCAGCATTTCACTGTAAGGTCTACTACACCTGTTGTATTCAGCATTTCACTATAAGGTCTACTACACCTGTTGTATTCAGCATTTCACTGTGAGGTCTACTACACCTGTTGTATTCAGCATTTCACTGTGAGGTCTACTACACCTGTTGTATTCAGCATTTCACTGTAAGGTCTACTACACCTGTTGTATTCAGCATTTCACTGTAAGGTCTACTACACCTGTTGTATTCAACATTTCACTATAAGGTCTACTACACCTGTTGTATTCAGCATTTCACTGTGAGGTCTACTACACCTGTTGTATTCAGCACTTCACTGTAAGGTCTACTACACCTGTTGTATTCAGCATTTCACTGTGAGGTCTACTACACCTGTTGTATTCAGCATTTCACTGTGAGGTCTACTACACCTGTTGTATTCGGCACATGTGACTAATAACATTAGATTTATTTGGAGTGTAACGTGATGTGCGTGTACCTTCTTGATTATGTCCCTCACGGCCAGTAACTTCCCGTTCTCTGTTCCAACAAACAGCAGCTCCTGTTCTACTGTCTCTACTGCAGAGTTCCTGAGAACACAATCGTTTTGAAACTCTATTAGATGGTTAGATGGATAGTAGAATAGGGGACTGTGGGTAGTGGAGTATAGAGGGGGGTTATGGGTAGTGTAGTATAGTAGAACAATGGACTATGGGTAGTGGAGTATAGAGGGTGGTTATGGGTAGTGTAGTAGAACAGGGGACTGTGGGTAGTGGAGTATAGAGGGGGGTTATGGGTAGTGTAGTATAGTAGAACAATGGACTATGGGTAGTGGAGTATAGAGGGTGGTTATGGGTAGTGTAGTAGAACAGGGGACTGTGGGTAGTGGAGTATAGAGGGTGGTTATGGGTAGTGTAGTAGAACAGGGGACTGTGGGTAGTGGAGTATAGAGGGTGGTTATGGGTAGTGTAGTAGAACAGGGGACTGTGGGTAGTGGAGTATAGAGGGTGGTTATGGGTAGTGTAGTAGAACAGGGGACTGTGGGTAGTGGAGTATAGAGGGTGGTTATGGGTAGTGTAGTAGAACAGGGGACTGTGGGTAGTGGAGTATAGAGGGTGGTTATGGGTAGTGTAGTAGAACAGGGGACTGTGGGTAGTGGAGTATAGAGGGTGGTTATGGGTAGTGTAGTAGAACAGGGGACTGTGGGTAGTGGAGTATAGAGGGTGGTTATGGGTAGTGTAGTAGAACAGGGGACTGTGGGTAGTGGAGTATAGAGGGTGGTTATGGGTAGTGTAGTAGAACAGGGGACTGTGGGTAGTGGAGTATAGAGGGTGGTTATGGGTAGTGTAGTAGAACAGGGGACTGTGGGTAGTGGAGTATAGAGGGTGGTTATGGGTAGTGTAGTAGAACAGGGGACTGTGGGTAGTGGAGTATAGAGGGTGGTTATGGGTAGTGTAGTAGGGGACTGTGGGTAGTGGAGTATAGAGGGTGGTTATGGGTAGTGTAGTAGGGGACTGTGGGTAGTGGAGTATAGAGGGTGGTTATGGGTAGTGTAGTAGGGGACTGTGGGTAGTGGAGTATAAAGGGTGGTTATGGGTAGTGTAGTAGGGGACTGTGGGTAGTGGAGTATAGAGGGTGGTTATGGGTAGTGGAGTATAGAGGGTGGTTATGGGTAGTGTAGTAGAACAGGGGACTGTGGGTAGTGGAGTATAGAGGGTGGTTATGGGTAGTGTAGTAGAACAGGGGACTGTGGGTAGTGGAGTATAGAGGGTGGTTATGGGTAGTGTAGTAGAACAGGGGACTGTGGGTAGTGGAGTATAGAGGGTGGTTATGGTAGTGTAGTAGAACAGGGGACTGTGGGTAGTGTAGTATAGAGGGTGGTTATGGGTAGTGTAGTAGAACATGGGACTGTGGGTAGTGGAGTATAGAGGGTGGTTATGGGTAGTGTAGTAGAACAGGGGACTGTGGGTAGTGGAGTATAGAGGGTGGTTATGGGTAGTGTAGTAGAACAGGGGACTGTGGGTAGTGGAGTATAGAGGGTGGTTATGGGTAGTGTAGTAGAACAGGGGACTGTGGGTAGTGGAGTATAGGGGTGGTTATGGGTAGTGTAGTAGGGGACTGTGGGTAGTGGAGTATAGAGGGTGGTTATGGGTAGTGGAGTAGGGGACTGTGGGTAGTGGAGTATAGAGGGTGGTTATGGGTAGTGTAGTAGGGGACTGTGGGTAGTGGTGTATAGAGGGTGGTTATGGGTAGTGTAGTAGGGGACTGTGGGTAGTGTAGTATAGAGGGTGGTTATGGGTAGTGGAGTAGGGGACTGTGGGTAGTGGAGTACCTGTGTCCAATGTTGACAGACACCAGGTTGTCGAGGTTGAGGCGACACCACTGTTCCACGTCTGGAGCACAGGTAGCACTGTAGAACGCTCGTCTGACCCGCGGGGAGGAACACGCCTGGAACACCACTGCTAGCTGGTCTCTGAAGCCTCTACGACCATCCTCAAACAGCTTATCACTCTCGTCCACCACCAACCATTCCACACTGCGCACACAGTATTAATATACAAAACCTGCTACGACAGCCCTCAACCAACATATCAGACCCAACAACACAGACTTGTATAACTAACCTTAGGGCTGGGCGGTATACCGTATTTTACTATACACAGATATTGATGCAGGGACCGGTTTGGGTTTTTACTTTACCTTCTATAACGGTATTTGAACGTTTGGTTTGTTAAATGTGATACGTTGTGTGTAACGCCCATTTTTATAGTTGCCTTGGCTACTTGAGTCATCTCTCTCCATGCTGCTTTCCACACAGACATAGCCCTGCCCCCCTGTCACTCAAGGAGCATATTTGTTGTTGCTTGACCAGGAGACACTTGGGTTCAGTTTGCATGGTCAATTGAGTACCACAGTATGAGTAATAATACCCATAAAACCTAGTGGTCAAACAGGGAAGTGGTTCCATTGTTTCACAATTCATTTTATAAACACTTAAAATAAGGGCTGTGTGTTTCGTGTAGGTTTACCCTGGCATGACGTTTTGATAACCATGTAAATCTCTCTCAGACAAGGTGACTTTTATCAATATAGTCGCCTGTATTTACTCGCCAAAAATGAAAAGTCAATTAGCTGCTAATGTGGCTATCATAAAAGAACTACAAATACAATGATGATCTGGACCAGACGGCCGAATCGAGGCAAAGGTCAGAATCTCTGGATTAACCATCTAATGTTAGCTACATGTAGTAATGAATAAATTGGCTACATTTCTTTAAAAATGGACAAATCTGTGAAAACTTGTGCAAGTTTTAAATTTACAATATGTCAGCAAAGGTGCCAGATGGAGATGACGTGCAGGAGCATGCTGGGATTTGTATTCTTCCATCTACTTGGATGCTAATTAGCATTTTATAATCCGAGTAAATACAGGCGACTATATTGATAAAAGTCACCTTGTCCGAGAGAGATTTACACGGTTATCAAAACGTCACGCCAGGGTAAGGCTACACGAAACACAGCCCTTATTTGAAGTGTTTCTAGAATTTAAAAAATGAATGGCGGAACAATGGAACCATTTCCCTGTTTTACCGCTAGGTTTTATGGGTATTATGACACCACCACTGTGGGGTTCTATGCAGCACATGAGACGATGTTGATGACAATGTTGTTTCCACTTTGCTTCTTAATTTAAATCTTCTAGCGTTCCATAATTACACTATTAGTTTGTGTTTCTTACATCTACCAAGTTCTTAGCAGGTAAGGTGAAGCATGAATATATTGGCTACATGAAGAAACATTTAATGTAGCCAAAGATTATAGGGTCCCCTAGGAAACACTGACCAACACTTGGTTCCTACCCTGTTCCTACCCTGTCACAATAACTCCTCCCTGGCATTTTCATTCGCTGTCATGTCAAACACCGTATTCAAAGTGCCCACTATTATTTATATTCTAACTATAGAATTAGAATTAATAATCATTCTATTTCCTTTATTACAACAGTTCACCAAAGTGTTTTTGTTCTCTAGTTTTTTTGTTGCCCATATCGTGCAGCCAGTTTTACGCGGCAGCGTGGAAACGATGTCAAATGAGTTCAGGAAACACAGAAATGTATGAAAATTATTTTTGGTTGAATTGAACAGTATAAAACAGAATGGAGAAACACTCATTGAAATCACGTACAATGTATGTTGCCACCCTAGGTGCACTACTCAAAGCAAATTAAGGAATAAAACACTGATGATATTTTGGTCATATCGCCCAGCCTTAACTAACCTTATGGGGACATACAACTTTGTCCCGTTCAAAATCCTATTTTCCCTTAACCACAAAACCTAACCCGAATTCTAACCTTAAACCTAAACTCATTAATAGCGTTTGACCTTGTGAGCCCAGTTGGTCAAATGTTTTCACTTCTTGTCCACACAAGTATAGTTAATACTGGGTGTGGATGTGTTTAACACACACTATTAACAAAACCTGTTACAATAGCCCTCAACCAACACAGTATTAAGACAGAGGGGGCTGACCTGCTGAGGTCTAGAGCATCCTGCTTCAGGAGGAACACCAGTCTATTGGGGGTACTGATCAGAATATCTAGACAGAGGGGAGAGAGAGGGGAGAGAAAGGAGAGAGGGGACAGAGAGAGAGGGGACAGAGAGGGGAGAGAGGGGAGAGAGAAACAAGTGTAGGACAACAACAAAAAATGAGTAAGGGATGTTGTGCTGGTCTCGGTCTCATTAGTAAACAGGTGCATTTTACAGATGATTTGAATATTGTGTTTGTACCGGATTTGTTGTAAGAGCTGGTAGCGTGTTTCCTGGCTGCCATGGAGGCCTTGTCTAGTATGTGAACTCTGAACCCAACGCCCTCCGACAGACGCACAAACTCCCTGTGGGTCTACACAACAACAAAACATAACACAAAATTATAACATAACACATTATAACACAGCAACACGACACAACATTCGAACACAGCAACACAACACAGCAGTAACATTACATTCTAACACAGCAGTAACATTACATTCTAACACAGTAGTAACATTACATTTTAACACAGTAGTAACATTACATTCTAACACAGCAGTAACATTACATTCTAACACAGCAGTAACATTACATTCTAACACAGCAGTAACATTACATTCTAACACAGCAGTAACATTACATTCTAACACAGTAGTAACATTACATTCTAACACAGCAGTAACATTACATTCTAACACAGCAGTAACATTACATTCTAACACAGTAGTAACATTACATTCTAACACAGTAGTAACATTACATTTTAACACAGCAGTAACATTACATTCTAACACAGTAGTAACATTACATTCTAACACAACAGTAACATTACATTCTAACACAGTAGTAACATTACATTCTAACACAGCAGTAACATTACATTCTAACACAGCAGTAACATTACATTCTAACACAGCAGTAACATTACATTCTAACACAGTAGTAACATTACATTCTAACACAACAGTAACATTACATTCTAACACAGCAGTAACATTACATTCTAACACAGTAGTAACATTACATTCTAACACAGCAGTAACATTACATTCTAACACAGCAGTAACATTACATTCTAACACAGTAGTAACATTACATTCTAACACAACAGTAACATTACATTCTAACACAGCAGTAACATTACATTCTAACACAGCAGTAACATTACATTCTAACACAGTAGTAACATTACATTCTAACACAGCAGTAACATTACATTCTAACACAGCAACACAACACAGTAGTAACATTATGACCTAACAGCATAAAAAAGCACATACAACAATGTCAAATCAAAATTGTACTTGTCACATACTCGGTAAACAACCGGTGTAGACTACCAGTGAAATGTTTACCTACAGGCCCTTCCCAACAATGCAGTGAAAAACATAGAAAAATTATAACCCAAGGAATAAAAATACACAACGACTAACGATAAGTTGGCTATATACACGGAGTACCAGTACCAAGTCGACGTGCAGGGGTATGAGGTACGCACATATAGGTAGGGATAAAAGTGACTAGATAACAGGATAGATAATAGACAATAACAGCAGTATACTGTAGGTAGGGGTAAAGGATAGATAATAGATAGTAACAGCAGTATACTGTAGGTAGGGGTAAAGGATAGATAATAGACAATAACAGCAGTATACTGTAGGTAGGGGTAAAGGATAGATAATAGACAGTAACAGCAGTATACTGTAGGTAGGGGTAAAGGATAGATAATAGACAGTAACAGCAGTATACTGTAGGTAGGGGTAAAGGATAGATAATAGATAGTAACAGCAGTATACTGTAGTTAGGGGTAAAGGATAGATAATAGACAGTAACAGCAGTATACTGTAGGTAGGGGTAAAGGATAGATAATAGACAGTAACAGCAGTATACTGTAGGTAGGGGTAAAGGATAGATAATAGACAGTAACAGCAGTATACTGTAGGTAGGGGTAAAGGATAGATAATAGACAGTAACAGCAGTATACTGTAGGTAGGGGTAAAGGATAGATAATAGACAGTAACAGCAGTATACTGTAGGTAGGGGTAAAGGATAGATAATAGACAGTAACAGCAGTATACTGTAGGTAGGGGTAAAGGATAGATAATAGACAGTAACAGCAGTATACTGTAGGTAGGGGTAAAGGATAGATAATAGACAGTAACAGCAGTATACTGTAGGTAGGGGTAAAGGATAGATAATAGACAGTAACAGCAGTATACTGTAGGTAGGGGTAAAGGATAGATAATAGACAGTAACAGCAGTATACTGTAGGTAGGGGTAAAGGATAGATAATAGACAGTAACAGCAGTATACTGTAGGTAGGGGTAAAGGATAGATAATAGACAGTAACAGCAGTATACTGTAGGTAGGGGTAAAGGATAGATAATAGACAGTAACAGCAGTATACTGTAGGTAGGGGTAAAGGATAGATAATAGACAGTAACAGCAGTATACTGTAGGTAGGGGTAAAGGATAGATAATAGACAGTAACAGCAGTATACTGTAGTTAGGGGTAAAGGATAGATAATAGACAGTAACAGCAGTATACTGTAGGTAGGGGTAAAGGATAGATAATAGACAGTAACAGCAGTATTCTGTAGGTAGGGGTAAAGGATAGATAATAGACAGTAACAGCAGTACTGTACAGATATGTACCACTTCTGGTTGGGATATGTACCACTTCTGGTTGGGATATGTACCACTTCTGGTTGGGATATGTACCACTTCTGGTTGGGATATGTACCACTTCTGGTTGGGATATGTACCACTTCTGGTTGGGATATGTACCAGTGTTTGTGTGTTCGTCTTCACGTGACACCTCCCCAGGTGAGTCCGTCTTCACGTGACACCACCCCAGGTGAGTCCGTCTTCACGTGACACCTCCCCCGGTGAGTCCGTCTTCACGTGACACCTCCCCCGGTGAGTCCGTCTTCACGTGACACCTCCCCCGGTGAGTCCGTCTTCACGTGACACCTCCCCCGGTGAGTCCGTCTTCACGTGACACCTCCCCCGGTGAGTCCGTCTTCACGTGACACCTCCCCAGGTGAGTCCGTCTTCACGTGACACCTCCCCAGGTGAGTCCGTCTTCACGTGACACCTCCCCAGGTGAGTCCGTCTTCACGTGACACCTCCCCAGGTGAGTTCGTCTTCACGTGACACCTCCCCCGGTGAGTCCGTCTTCACGTGACACCACCCCAGGTGAGTCCGTCTTCACGTGACACCTCCCCAGGTGAGTCCGTCTTCACGTGACACCTACTTCGGAGCTGCAATGCCTGTGAGAAGGACCCGATCAAGTGACGGGCATTGGCTAATAAGAATTGCGATATCTGAGAGAGCCATGTGAGTGAGAGGAGCACGGGCGATTGGCAGCAGGAAATTATTATTATTTATTTATACTCACCCCAAGGGCACAACGACCACAAGACATGGGGCATTACGGACAAATTGGAGGTTCTATGTGTGTGTATACCTGGCTGGCCAGTTCCCTGGTGGGAGAGATGACCAGAGCTCTGATGCCGAGGTTAGCAGGCTGTTTCAGGTGTGTCAGGAGAGGGAGACAGAACGCTAGAGTCTTCCCCGAACCTGTCGGAGCACACGCCAACAACTCACGACCCTGGGAGAGGGGTGAGAGAGAGATACATACAAAGATATGGTTTAGGGTTCCATTCTATATATCCATACACTCATCAGTCTGTGTTCCATTCTATATATATCCACACTCATCAGTCTGTGTACTCACATGCATCATCAGGGGTATAGCCTGCATCTGGATGGGCGTGGGTATGGTGAGTCCAGCTGCCGTCAAGTTCTGGAGTACGCGTGGGTTCAGGTTGTACTCGGACTGCAGCTCGGAGAACGTGCACACTGGTTCGGGCACGTCACAGCCGTGCACGTTGATACGATTCTGCGTGCGGACACGGTTCACCTGACAACACACACACAGAGATGAGATTCAACAGGTAGACGGAGCGAAGAGCTGTGTGTGTGTGTGTGTGTGTGTGTACCTTCTCTTGGTGGAGGTGTTGGAGTCTCTTCATGGATGTCTTGTCTCTGTCTCTCCCCTCCTTCAAGCCTTTAGACTTCCTGTCTGCAGAGGAGGTCCACAGGATGCCCTCGTTCTCCTCACACGCCACTACAACAAACGACAGGGACCATCAGAACGCTGAATTAATTCATGGATCATTTAAAAAACAATACATATAATACAGCTCCAGTTGGAGACCCACAGAACACACACACACACACTGCTTTGAAAAGTTCCCTACCGTTGCATATTTCTTTATACTGAATGTTATCAGATCATCTAATATTAGGTTTTGGTTGAAGGGAACCTGAGTTTACAAATAACAACAACAAAAAATGTACACTCATTTTATTTATTTCATAAAACAAAGTTATGCAACACCCAATTCCTCTGTGTGTAAAAGTAATTGTCCCCTTACACTCAGTGACTGGTTGTACCACCTTTAGCTACAATGACTGGAACCAAACACTCCCTGTAGTTGTTGATCAGATGGTTTGGTGTCAGCGTGGTGGTGGTAGTGTGATAGTTAGGGGTCAGCGTGGTGGTGGTAGTGTGATGGTTTGGGGTCAGCGTGGTGGTGGTAGTGTGATGGTTTGGGGTCAGCGTGGTGGTGGTAGTGTGATGGTTTGGGGTCAGCGTGGTGGTGGTAGTGTGATGGTTTGGGGTCAGCGTGGTGGTGGTAGTGTGATGGTTAGGGGTCAGCGTGGTGGTGGTAGTGTGATGGTTTGGGGTCAGCATGGTGGTGGTAGTGTGATGGTTTGGGGTCAGCATGGTGGTGGTAGTGTGATGGTTTGGGGTCAGCATGGTGGTGGTAGTGTGATGGTTTGGGGTCAGCATGGTGGTGGTAGTGTGATGGTTTGGGGTCAGCATGGTGGTGGTAGTGTGATGGTTTGGGGTCAGCATGGTGGTGGTAGTGTGATGGTTTGGGGTCAGCATGGTGGTGGTAGTGTGATGGTTAGGGGTCAGCGTGGTGGTGGTAGTGTGATGGTTAGGGGTCAGCGTGGTGGTGGTAGTGTGATGGTTTGGGGTCAGCGTGGTGGTGGTAGTGTGATGGTTTGGGGTCAGCGTGGTGGTGGTAGTGTGATGGTTTGGGGTCAGCGTGGTGGTGGTAGTGTGATGGTTAGGGGTCAGCGTGGTGGTGGTAGTGGGATGGTTTGGGGTCAGCGTGGGGGTGGTAGTGTGATGGTTTGGGGGCAGCGTGGTGGTGGTAGTGTGATGGTTTGGGGTCAGCGTGGTGGTGGTAGTGGGATGGTTTGGGGTCAGCGTGGTGGTGGTAGTGTGATGGTTTGGGGTCAGCGTGGTGGTGGTAGTGTGATGGTTTGGGGTCAGCGTGGTGGTGGTAGTGTGATGGTTTGGGGGTCAGCGTGGTGGTGGTAGTGTGATGGTTAGGGGTCAGCATGGTGGTGGTAGTGTGATGGTTTGGGGTCAGCATGGTGGTGGTGTGATGGTTAGGGGTCAGCATGGTGGTGGTAGTGTGATGGTGTGGGGTCAGCATGGTGGTGGTAGTGTGATGGTTTGGGGGCAGCATGGTGGTGGTAGTGTGATGGTTTGGGGTCAGCATGGTGGTGGTAGTGTGATGGTTTGGGGTCAGCATGGTGGTGGTAGTGTGATGGTTAGGGGTCAGCGTGGTGGTGGTAGTGTGATGGTTTGGGGTCAGCGTGGGGGTGGTAGTGTGATGGTTTGGGGTCAGCGTGGTGGTGGTAGTGTGATGGTTAGGGGTCAGCGTGGTGGTGGTAGTGTGATGGTTTGGGGTCAGCGTGGTGGCGGTAGTGGGATGATTTGGGGTCAGCATGGGGGCGGTAGTGTGATGGTTTGGGGTCAGCATGGGGGCGGTAGTGTGATGGTTTGGGGTCAGCATGGTGGCGGTAGTGTGATGGTTTGGGGTCAGCATGGTGGCGGTGGTGTGATGGTTTGGGGTCAGCATGGTGGCGGTAGTGTGATGGTTAGGGGTCAGCATGGTGGCGGTAGTGTGATGGTTTGGGGTCAGCGTGGTGGCGGTAGTGTGATGGTTTGGGGTCAGCGTGGTGGCGGTAGTGTCATGGTTTGGGGTCAGCGTGGTGGCGGTAGTGTCATGGTTTGGGGTCAGCGTGGGGGCGGTAGTGTGATGGTTTGGGGTCAGCGTGGTGGCGGTAGTGTGATGGTTTGGGGTCAGCGTGGTGGCGGTAGTGTGATGGTTTGGGGTCAGCGTGGTGGCGGTAGTGTGATGGTTTGGGGTCAGCGTGGGGGCGGTAGTGTGATGGTTAGGGGTCAGCGTGGGGGCGGTAGTGTGATGGTTAGGGGTCAGCGTGGTGGCGGTAGTGTGATGGTTTGGGGTCAGCGTGGGGGCGGTAGTGTGATGGTTTGGGGTCAGCGTGGTGGCGGTAGTGTGATGGTTTGGGGTCAGCGTGGTGGTGGTAGTGTGATGGTTTGGGGTCAGCGTGGTGGTGGTAGTGTGATGGTTTGGGGTCAGCGTGGTGGTGGTAGTGTGATGGTTTGGGGTCAGCGTGGTGGTGGTAGTGTGATGGTTTGGGGTCAGCGTGGTGGTGGTAGTGTGATGGTTTGGGGTCAGCGTGGTGGTGGTAGTGTGATGGTTTGGGGTCAGCGTGGTGGTGGTAGTGTGATGGTTTGGGGTCAGCGTGGTGGTGGTAGTGTGATGGTTTGGGGTCAGCGTGGTGGTGGTAGTGTGATGGTTTGGGGTCAGCATGGTGGTGGTAGTGTGATGGTTTGGGGTCAGCATGGTGGTGGTAGTGTGATGGTTTGGGGTCAGCATGGTGGTGGTAGTGTGATGGTTTGGGGTCAGCATGGTGGTGGTAGTGTGATGGTTTGGGGTCAGCATGGTGGTGGTAGTGTGATGGTTTGGGGTCAGCATGGTGGTGGTAGTGTGATGGTTTGGGGTCAGCATGGTGGTGGTAGTGTGATGGTTTGGGGTCAGCATGGTGGTGGTAGTGTGATGGTTTGGGGTCAGCATGGTGGTGGTAGTGTGATGGTTTGGGGTCAGCATGGTGGTGGTAGTGTGATGGTTTGGGGTCAGCATGGTGGTGGTAGTGTGATGGTTTGGGGTCAGCATGGTGGTGGTAGTGTGATGGTTTGGGGTCAGCATGGTGGTGGTAGTGTGATGGTTTGGGGTCAGCATGGTGGTGGTAGTGTGATGGTTTGGGGTCAGCATGGTGGTGGTAGTGTGATGGTTTGGGGTCAGCATGGTGGTGGTAGTGTGATGGTTTGGGGTCAGCGTGGTGGTGGTAGTGTGATGGTTTGGGGTCAGCGTGGTGGTGGTAGTGTGATGGTTAGGGGTCAGCGTGGTGGTGGTAGTGTGATGGTTAGGGGTCAGCGTGGTGGTGGTAGTGTGATGGTTTGGGGTCAGCGTGGTGGTGGTAGTGTGATGGTTTGGGGTCAGCGTGGTGGTGGTAGTGTGATGGTTTGGGGTCAGCGTGGTGGTGGTAGTGTGATGGTTTGGGGTCAGCGTGGTGGTGGTAGTGTGATGGTTTGGGGTCAGCGTGGTGGTGGTAGTGTGATGGTTTGGGGTCAGCGTGGTGGTGGTAGTGTGATGGTTTGGGGTCAGCGTGGTGGTGGTAGTGTGATGGTTTGGGGTCAGCGTGGTGGTGGTAGTGTGATGGTTTGGGGTCAGCGTGGTGGTGGTAGTGTGATGGTTTGGGGTCAGCATGGTGGTGGTAGTGTGATGGTTTGGGGTCAGCATGGTGGTGGTAGTGTGATGGTTTGGGGTCAGCGTGGTGGTGGTAGTGTGATGGTTTGGGGTCAGCGTGGTGGTGGTAGTGTGATGGTTTGGGGTCAGCGTGGTGGTGGTAGTGTGATGGTTTGGGGTCAGCGTGGTGGTGGTAGTGGGACGGTTTGGGGTCAGCGTGGTGGTGGTAGTGTGATGGTTTGGGGTCAGCGTGGTGGTGGTAGTGTGATGGTTTGGGGTCAGCGTGGTGGTGGTAGTGTGATGGTGTGGGGTCAGCGTGGTGGTGGTAGTGTGATGGTTTGGGGGCAGCGTGGTGGTGGTAGTGTGATGGTTTGGGGTCAGCGTGGTGGTGGTAGTGTGATGGTTTGGGGTCAGCATGGTGGTGGTAGTGTGATGGTTTGGGGTCAGCATGGTGGTGGTAGTGTGATGGTTTGGGGTCAGCGTGGTGGTGGTAGTGTGATGGTTTGGGGTCAGCGTGGTGGTGGTAGTGTGATGGTTTGGGGTCAGCATGGTGGTGGTAGTGTGATGGTTTGGGGTCAGCATGGTGGTGGTAGTGTGATGGTTTGGGGTCAGCATGGTGGTGGTAGTGTGATGGTTAGGGGTCAGCATGGTGGTGGTAGTGTGATGGTTTGGGGTCAGCATGGTGGTGGTAGTGTGATGGTTTGGGGTCAGCATGGTGGTGGTAGTGTGATGGTTTGGGGTCAGCATGGTGGTGGTAGTGTGATGGTTTGGGGTCAGCATGGTGGTGGTAGTGTGATGGTTTGGGGTCAGCATGGTGGTGGTAGTGTGATGGTTTGGGGTCAGCATGGTGGTGGTAGTGTGATGGTTTGGGGTCAGCATGGTGGTGGTAGTGTGAGGGTTTGGGGTCAGCATGGTGGTGGTAGTGTGATGGTTTGGGGTCAGCATGGTGGTGGTAGTGTGATGGTTTGGGGTCAGCGTGGTGGTGGTAGTGTGATGGTTTGGGGTCAGCATGGTGGTGGTAGTGTGATGGTTTGGGGTCAGCATGGTGGTGGTAGTGTGATGGTTTGGGGTCAGCATGGTGGTGGTAGTGTGATGGTTTGGGGTCAGCATGGTGGTGGTAGTGTGATGGTTTGGGGTCAGCGTGGTGGTGGTAGTGTGATGGTTTGGGGTCAGCGTGGTGGTGGTAGTGTGATGGTTAGGGGTCAGCGTGGTGGTGGTAGTGGGATGGTTTGGGGTCAGCGTGGGGGTGGTAGTGTGATGGTTTGGGGGCAGCGTGGTGGTGGTAGTGTGATGGTTTGGGGTCAGCGTGGTGGTGGTAGTGTGATGGTGTGGGGTCAGCGTGGTGGTGGTAGTGTGATGGTTTGGGGGCAGCGTGGTGGTGGTAGTGTGATGGTTTGGGGTCAGCGTGGTGGTGGTAGTGTGATGGTTAGGGGTCAGCGTGGTGGTGGTAGTGTGATGGTTAGGGGTCAGCGTGGTGGTGGTAGTGTGATGGTTTGGGGTCAGCGTGGGGGTGGTAGTGTGATGGTTTGGGGTCAGCGTGGGGGTGGTAGTGTGATGGTTAGGGGTCAGCGTGGTGGTGGTAGTGTGATGGTTTGGGGTCAGCATGGTGGTGGTAGTGGGATGGTTTGGGGTCAGCATGGGGGTGGTAGTGGGATGGTTAGGGGTCAGCATGGTGGTGGTAGTGTGATGGTTTGGGGTCAGCATGGTGGTGGTAGTGTGATGGTTTGGGGTCAGCATGGTGGTGGTAGTGGGATGGTTTGGGGTCAGCATGGTGGTGGTAGTGTGATGGTTTGGGGTCAGCATGGTGGTGGTAGTGTGATGGTTTGGGGTCAGCATGGTGGTGGTAGTGTGATGGTTTGGGGTCAGCATGGTGGTGGTAGTGTGATGGTTTGGGGGTCAGCATGGTGGTGGTAGTGTGATGGTTAGGGGTCAGCATGGTGGTGGTAGTGTGATGGTTTGGGGTCAGCATGGTGGTGGTGTGATGGTTAGGGGTCAGCATGGTGGTGGTAGTGTGATGGTTTGGGGTCAGCATGGTGGTGGTAGTGTGATGGTTTGGGGTCAGCATGGTGGTGGTATTGTGATGGTTTGGGGTCAGCATGGTGGTGGTGGTAGTGTGATGGTTTGGGGTCAGCATGGTGGTGGTAGTGTGATGGTTTGGGGTCAGCATGGTGGTGGTGTGATGGTTAGGGGTCAGCATGGTGGTGGTAGTGTGATGGTTTGGGGTCAGCATGGTGGTGGTAGTGTGATGGTTTGGGGTCAGCATGGTGGTGGTAGTGTGATGGTTTGGGGTCAGCATGGTGGTGGTAGTGTGATGGTTTGGGGTCAGCATGGTGGTGGTAGTGTGATGGTTTGGGGTCAGCATGGTGGTGGTAGTGTGATGGTTTGGGGTCAGCATGGTGGTGGTAGTGTGATGGTTTGGGGTCAGCATGGTGGTGGTAGTGTGATGGTTTGGGGTCAGCATGGTGGTGGTAGTGTGATGGTTTGGGGGTCAGCATGGTGGTGGTAGTGTGATGGTTAGGGGTCAGCATGGTGGTGGTAGTGTGATGGTTTGGGGTCAGCATGGTGGTGGTGGTGTGATGGTTTGGGGTCAGCATGGTGGTGGTAGTGTGATGGTTTGGGGTCAGCATGGTGGTGGTAGTGTGATGGTTTGGGGTCAGCATGGTGGTGGTAGTGTGATGGTTTGGGGTCAGCATGGTGGTGGTAGTGTGATGGTGTGGGGTCAGGCATGGTGGTGGTGGTGTGATGGTTTGGGGTCAGCATGGTGGTGGTAGTGTGATGGTTTGGGGTCAGCATGGTGGTGGTGGTGTGATGGTTTGGGGTCAGCATGGTGGTGGTGGTGTGATGGTTTGGGGTCAGCATGGTGGTGGTAGTGTGATGGTTAGGGGTCAGCATGGTGGTGGTAGTGTGATGGTTTGGGGTCAGCATGGTGGTGGTAGTGTGATGGTTTGGGGTCAGCATGGTGGTGGTAGTGTGAGGGTTTGGGGTCAGCATGGTGGTGGTAGTGTGATGGTTTGGGGTCAGCATGGTGGTGATAGTGTGATGGTTTGGGGTCAGCATGGTGGTGGTAGTGTGATGGTTTGGGGTCAGCATGGTGGTGGTAGTGTGATGGTTTGGGGTCAGCATGGTGGTGGTAGTGTGATGGTTTGGGGTCAGCATGGTGGTGGTAGTGTGATGGTTTGGGGTCAGCATGGTGGTGGTAGTGTGATGGTTTGGGGTCAGCATCTTGGTGGTAGTGTGATGGTTTGGGGTCAGCATGGTGGTGGTAGTGTGATGGTTTGGGGTCAGCATGGTGGTGGTAGTGTGATGGTTTGGGGTCAGCATGGTGGTGGTAGTGTGATGGTTTGGGGTCAGCATGGTGGTGGTAGTGTGATGGTTTGGGGTCAGCATGGTGGTGGTAGTGGGATGGTTTGGGGTCAGCATGGTGGTGGTAGTGGGATGGTTTGGGGTCAGCATGGTGGTGGTAGTGTGATGGTTTGGGGTCAGCATGGTGGTGGTAGTGGGATGGTTTGGGGGTCAGCATGGTGGTGGTAGTGTGATGGTTAGGGGTCAGCATGGTGGTGGTAGTGTGATGGTTTGGGGTCAGCATGGTGGTGGTGTGATGGTTAGGGGTCAGCATGGTGGTGGTAGTGTGATGGTTTGGGGTCAGCATGGTGGTGGTAGTGTGATGGTTTGGGGTCAGCATGGTGGTGGTATTGTGATGGTTTGGGGTCAGCATGGTGGTGGTGGTAGTGTGATGGTTTGGGGTCAGCATGGTGGTGGTGGTGGTAGTGTGATGGTTTGGGGTCAGCATGGTGGTGGTGTGATGGTTAGGGGTCAGCATGGTGGTGGTAGTGTGATGGTTTGGGGTCAGCATGGTGGTGGTAGTGTGATGGTTTGGGGTCAGCATGGTGGTGGTAGTGTGATGGTTTGGGGTCAGCATGGTGGTGGTAGTGTGATGGTTTGGGGTCAGCATGGTGGTGGTAGTGTGATGGTTTGGGGTCAGCATGGTGGTGGTAGTGTGATGGTTTGGGGTCAGCATGGTGGTGGTAGTGTGATGGTTTGGGGGTCAGCATGGTGGTGGTAGTGTGATGGTTAGGGGTCAGCATGGTGGTGGTAGTGTGATGGTTTGGGGTCAGCATGGTGGTGGTGGTGTGATGGTTTGGGGTCAGCATGGTGGTGGTAGTGTGATGGTTTGGGGTCAGCATGGTGGTGGTAGTGTGATGGTGTGGGGTCAGGCATGGTGGTGGTGGTGTGATGGTTTGGGGTCAGCATGGTGGTGGTAGTGTGATGGTTTGGGGTCAGCATGGTGGTGGTAGTGTGATGGTTTGGGGTCAGCATGGTGGTGGTAGTGTGATGGTTTGGGGTCAGCATGGTGGTGGTAGTGTGATGGTTTGGGGTCAGCATGGTGGTGGTAGTGTGATGGTGTGGGGTCAGGCATGGTGGTGGTAGTGTGATGGTTAGGGGTCAGCATGGTGGTGGTAGTGTGATGGTTTGGGGTCAGCATGGTGGTGGTAGTGTGATGGTTTGGGGTCAGCATGGTGGTGGTTTGGGGTCAGCATGGTGGTGGTAGTGTGATGGTTTGGGGTCAGCATGGTGGTGGTTTGGGGTCAGCATGGTGGTGGTAGTGGGATGGTTTGGGGTCAGCATGGTGGTGGTAGTGTGATGGTTAGGGGTCAGCATGGTGGTGGTAGTGTGATGGTTTGGGGTCAGCATGGTGGTGGTAGTGTGATGGTTAGGGGTCAGCATGGTGGTGGTAGTGGGATGGTTTGGGGTCAGCATGGTGGTGGTGGTGTGATGGTTTGGGGTCAGCATGGTGGTGGTAGTGTGATGGTTTGGGGTCAGCATGGTGGTGGTAGTGGGATGGTTAGGGGTCAGCATGGTGGTGGTGGTGCGATGGTTTGGGGATGCTTTGCTGCCTCAGGACCTGGACCACTTGCCTTAATAGAAGGAACTTCCTGGTTTTGGGGGCTTATCTAAGCTTATGAAGGGGAAGCTCCAGATAGCCCAGAATATGTTGATCAGGGGTAGTATTGAAGGTGAGTCCACGTACTCACATAGGCAGGAGCTGCTTTCAGGAACTCAACTGGCTGCCTGTTGAGGCTAGGGTGTCCCAGATTAGACTGGGTTTGGTTTACAGGAGTATTTATGGTTCTGCCTGTTGAGGCTTGGGTGTCCCAGATTAGAGGTTCTTCTTTGTTTTATTATCTCGCTGTCATAATGTGTTCAACCGTGTTGGATCTGGCCGAGCCATCTTGTTTCAAGAGGACCAAAATGGAAATAAGTCCCAGCCTGTACTGTGTGTTATCGTCCATGATTTAGCAATGGAAATAAGGCCCATACTTTGTGTGTTATCCTCCGTGATTTAAATCATATGCAGTTATGGCTGTTTGTGTGTGCTTGTTTTTTGAAATGGTTGAATTAATGAAGTAAACCATGAATTCTGCTCCGCATCAGATAATTCTACAGGACAATGTCAGGCCATCAGTCTGTGAGCTGAAGCTGAAGTGCAGCAAGACAATGATCCAAAACACACAATCAAGTCGACATGAAAATGGCTGAAAAGCAACACATTTAAAGTGTTGGAATGGCCTAGTTAAAGTCCAGACCTAATCCCTATTGAGATGTGGCAGGACTTGAAACGAGCATTTCTTGCTTGAAAACACACAAATGTCACTGAGTTAAAGCATTTCTGCACGCAAGAGTGGGGCAAAATTCCTCCACAGCGATGTGAGAGACTGATCAACAACTACAGGAAGTGTTTGGTTGGAGTCATTGCAGCTAAAGGTGGACTGATCAACAACTACAGGAAGTGTTTGGTTGGAGTCATTACAGCTAAAGGTGGACTGATCACCAACTACAGGAAGTGTTTGGTGGGAGTCATTACAGCTAAAGGTGGACTGATCAACAACTACAGGAAGTGTTTGGTAGCAGTCATTACAGCTAAAGGTGGACTGATCAACAACTACAGGAAGTGTTTGATGGGAGTCATTACAGCTAAAGGTGGCCTGATCAACAACTACAGGAAGTGTTTGGTTGGAGTCATTACAGTTAAAGGTGGACTGATCAACAACTACAGGAAGTGTTTGGTGGGAGTCATTGCAGCTAAAGGTGGACTGATCAACAACTACAGGAAGTGTTTGGTTGGAGTCATTACAGTTAAAGGTGGACTGATCAACAACTACAGGAAGTGTTTGGTGGGAGTCATTGCAGCTAAAGGTGGACTGATCAACAACTACAGGAAGTGTTTGGTTGGAGTCATTACAGCTAAAGGTGGACTGATCAACAACTACAGGAAGTGTTTGGTTGGAGTCATTACAGCTAAAGGTGGACTGATCAACAACTACAGGAAGTGTTTGGTTGGAGTCATTACAGTTAAAGGTGGACTGATCAACAACTACAGGAAGTGTTTGGTTGGAGTCAGTACAGTTAAAGGTGGCACAACCAGTTATTGAGTGTAAGTGGACTTTTTCACACAGGTGAATTGGGTGTTACATAACTTTGTTAAATTGCATAAGTACACTCTTTTTACAATTTGTAAACACGGGTTCTCTTTATCTAATATTAGGTTTTGGTTGAAGATCTGATAACATTCAGTATAAAAGAAATTGAGAATCAGAAAGGGGCAAATACTTGTTCACTGCACTGTAGAACACACGCCTCCAAATACTACCTTCAGCCTGAGTATCTTTCTTTTTCTTCTTTGCAGTCTTCTCCTCATCCTGTAGTTTCCTTTTCCCTGCAACAGCATCTCCCTCTTCTTCTTGCTTCTCCGCCGCTCTCTGCTCCTTGTTGCCGTGGGTTACTCCGGTTCCGAAAAAGTCGATCCCATAGTGGTCAGATACATCTTTCTCTTGGGACCTGACCACCTGGAACGCACACACGTACCACGAATACAACTATTGTTAATGACAAGAGTACACTATGAAGACAGCTACTAGCAATACCCCCAGACCGCTAAATCCTAATGTGATATATGTCCTGATACATCTCACTACAAACTCTCAGAATAATGTTAGCTAGCCAAAACAATCGAAAGTTACCCGGGTGCTTTAGACCGCAGAGAAACAATACATTGCATATATGATATCCGGGACTTCTATTTAAGAGAATAAACGAAACAATGAGTTTGAGATGTATTCATTCTAAACCTGAAACTAGCTAACTTAGCTAGACTGCGTCACTACAGATCGAGGCATGCATGGACATACACAAGCTAACTAGCCATTAGCTAGCTAACTAGCTGACTGTACAGTCAACTCTTTGCAGCGTTCAAATACTACTCGCTGAACATGAATATATTAATATTGGACAACATCCTCATTACCTTAAATCTTTCGGCATCTTTTCCAAACCTCTTGAAATCAAATTTCGCTCCGGCTCCGAGTTTACGAAACAAGTCGAAAGCGTCCATTGAAACAGCGTGGAGACGACAAAGGCATGACGACTCAATCCCAGTCTAGTTAAACCAACCGGTGATTCGTCGCTTGATTATAAAGCCTGGATATGTTTGCATAGTTGTACTTCATGTGTCCACACAACGTCGCTATTGTCTCATCAGTGGAATATGGAAACCAGAGTAAAACGTATTTCGTTTGCATGGTTACGTTTGGTATTTTCCATGTCTCAAACGGCAGTAATTGAACAACACTGTGATGTGTTTACTTCCTCTACAGATCCTCTCTAATTAACGAGACAGGAGTTGTGAATGAACAGAGAAAACGTGTCATGGAGACAGAATACCTAATAATGATTTATTTTAAATGTTTTACAATTTACTCAATCAAATCAAATGTATTTATATAGCTGATATCTCAAAGTGCTGTACAGAAACCCAGCCTAAAACCCCAAACAGCAAGGAATGCAGATGTAGAAGCACGGTGGCTAGGAAAAACTCCCTAGAAAGGCCAAAACCTAGGAAAAAACCTAGAGAGGAACCAGGCTATGAGGGGTGGCCAGTCCTCTTCTGGCTGTGCCGGGTGGAGATTATAACAGAACATGGCCAAGATGTTCAAATGTTCATAAATGACCAGCATGGTCAAATAATAATAATCACAGTGGTTGTCGAGGGTGCAACAAGTCAGCACCTCAGGAGTAAATGTCAGTTGGCTTTTCATAGCCAATCATTCAGAGTTAGAGACAGCAGGTACAGGGACAAGGTAGCACGTTCGGTGAACAGGTCAGGGTTCCATAGCCGCAGGCAGAACAGTTGAAACTGGAGCAGCAGCACGATCAGGTGGACTGGGGACAGCAAGGAGTCATCAGGCCAGGTAGTCCTGAGTCATGGCTCAGGTCCTCCGGAAGGGGAGGGAGAGGAAGAGAGAGAATTAGAGGGAGCATACTTAATTCACATAGGACACTGGATAAGACAGGAGAAATACTCCAGATATAACAGACTGACCCTAGCCCCCCGACACAAACTACTGCAGCATAAACAGGAGGGGTCGGGAGACACTGTGGCCCCGTCCGACAATACCCCCAGACAGGGCCAAACAGGCAGGATATAACCCCACCCACTTTGCCAAAGCACAGCTCCCACACCACTAGAGGGATATCAACAGACCACTAACTTACTACCCTGAGACCAGGCTGAGTATAGTCCCCACACCACTAGAGGGATATCAACAACCACCAACTTACTACCCTGAGACAAGGCTGAGTATAGTCCCCACACCACTAGAGGGATATCAACAGACCACCAACTTACTACCCTGAGACAAGGCTGAGTATAGTCCCCACACCACTAGAGGGATATCAACAGACCACCAACTTACTACCCTGAGACAAGGCTGAGTATAGTCCCCACACCACTAGAGGGATATCAACAGACCACCAACTTACTACCCTGAGACAAGGCTGAGTATAGTCCCCACACCACTAGAGGGATGTCAACAGACCACCAACTTACTACCCTGAGACAAGCTGAGTATAGTCCCCACACCACTAGAGGGATATCAACAGACCACTAACTTACTACCCTTAGACAAGGCTGAGTATAGTCCCCACACCACTAGAGGGGTATCAACAGAACACTAACTTACTACCCTGAGACAAGGCTGAGTATAGTCCCCACACCACTAGAGGGATATCAACAGACCACCAACTTACTACCCTGAGACAAGGCTGAGTATAGTCCCCACACCACTAGAGGGATATCAACAACCACCAACTTACTACCCTGAGACAAGGCTGAGTATAGTCCCCACACCACTAGAGGGATATCAACAGACCACCAACTTACTACCCTGAGACAAGGCTGAGTATAGTCCCCACACCACTAGAGGGATATCAACAGACCACCAACTTACTACCCTGAGACAAGGCTGAGTATAGTCCCCACACCACTAGAGGGATATCAACAGACCACCAACTTACTACCCTGAGACAAGGCTGAGTATAGTCCCCACACCACTAGAGGGATGTCAACAGACCACCAACTTACTACCCTGAGACAAGGCTGAGTATAGCCCACGAAGATCTCCTCCACAGCACAAACCCAAGGGGGCACCAACAGGAAGATCATGTCAGTGACTCACCCCTCCTAGGGACGGCATGGAAGAGCACCAGTAAGCCAGTGACTCAGCCCCTGTAATAGGGTTAGAGGCAGAGAATCCCAGTGGAGAGAGGGGAACCGGCCAGGCAGAGACCGCAAGGGCGGTTCGTCGCTCCAGTGCCTTTCCGTTCACCTTCACACCCCTGGGCCAGACTACACTCAATCATAGGACCTACTGAAGAGATGAGTCTTCAATAAAGACTTAAAGGTTGAGACCGAGTCTGCGTCTCTCACATGGATAGACAGACCATTCCATACTAGGCAGACCATTTACTATGCTCTTATCCAGAGCAACTTACAGTAGTGAGAGCATACTTTTTCATACTGGTCCCCCTTGGGAATTGAACCCACAACCCTGGCCCACAACTGGCATGCTCTAGCAACTGAGCCACACGGGACCTGTGTGATTATTTTACAACGGATTGTCCATCACACACAGATACACTGGGGCGAGGGCTAGCGCCCAGCGGTCCAGTTTAATGACAATAAAGACGTAGCAGAAATAATGATAATAATAATGTACTGTAGCACTGTAATCACTTTCTACAGCAGTAGCAAAACAGCACTGTAATATCATAACAGTAATAATAGAAAATGTACTATTATAACAGTATTAATAGTATTGTAATATTAACTCCAACCCTGTTCCTGGAGAGATACCCTCCTGTAGGTTTTAACTCCAACCCTGTTCCTGGAGAGATACCCTCCTGTAGGTTTTAACTCCAACCCTGTTCTTGGAGAGATACCCTCCTGTAGGTTTTAACACCAACCCTGTTCCTGGAGATACCCTCCTGTAGGTTTTAACTCCAACCCTGTTCTTGGAGAGATACCCTCCTGTAGGTTTTAACACCAACCCTGTTCCTGGAGAGATACCCTCCTGTAGGTTTTAACACCAACCCTGTTCCTGGAGAGATACTCTCTTGTAGGTTTTTGCTCCAACACCAGTTGTAACCTGTAGCTGGTTTTCACATGGCAAGCAACTAGCAAGCTTTCTTTTGTTATTTAAAAAAAGTTCAGGGCGCAAAGTGTCATCAGCAAAGAAAAATGATGCAGATGTTAATTTACTGTCAAAGGAATATGTATTCGTTTTACTGAAGGGCTGTTCGCTCTCTCTGTTGTAAAACTGTTGTCGGAATATATCAAGGAGGCTTTTCTCTGTAATTCACAGGCTTTATTTGATTTATTTATATTATTATATTATTATTATTATTATATATTTATTTGATCGGTTGCCTAACAAAAGACACAATCATCTTAAAAGACAAATAAAATAAAGAAATAAAATGTATTTTAACTAGGCAAGTCAGTTAAGAACAAATGATGGCGCTGGGCCAATTGTGCTCCATCCTATGGGACTCCCAATCTCGGCCGGATGTGATACAGCCTGGATTCAAACCAGGGACTGTAGTGACGCCTATTGCACTGAGATGCAGTGCCTTAGACTGCTGCGTCCATGTGTGTGTGTGTGTTAACTATTTAACTGTACTAGAATGCTTAAAAGACCACTAAAATGTTTAATATCGGAATCAGGGTTTTTTTGGGCAAGGAAATGTCGGGAATCAGTGTAGGCCAAAAATGTCATATCGGTGCATTCCTACCTACCTGCATGGTACTACTAAAGGGGAAGATGTAGCAAAAGCTTTGAGAGAGTCGATATTAAAAACATATTCACTATTACAACTGATGGTGCCCCGGCTATGATGGGGAAACAAAGGATTTGCAAAGCTGATTGAAGAAGATAAGATTGGCCACCCCGTAAATGTCTTCAGGGTATCATTCACCAAGAGAATCTGTGTTCCAATATTTTAAATTCAAATTTAGGTACCGTGATGGCTACTGTGGTTAAAATGGTACCGTGATGGCTACTGTAGTTAAAATGGTACCGTGATGCTACTGTGGTTAAAATGGTACCGTGATGCTACTGTGGTTAAAATGGTACCGTGATGCTACTGTGGTTAAAATGGTACCGTGATGCTACTGTAGTTAAAAATGGTACCGTGATGCTACTGTGGTTAAAATGGTACCGTGATGCTACTGTGGTTAAAATGGTACCGTGATGCTACTGTGGTTAAAATGGTACCGTGATGCTACTGTAGTTAAAATGGTACCGTGATGCTACTGTAGTTAAAAATGGTACCGTGATGCTACTGTGGTTTAAATGGTACCGTGATGCTACTGTGGTTAAAATGGTACCGTGATGCTACTGTGGTTTAAATGGTACCGTGATGCTACTGTGGTTAAAATGGTACCGTGATGCTACTGTAAATAAAATAGTGAATTTCCTTGTTCGTTCATCTTTGACACACAGACAGTTTCAGTCACTGCTGGAAGAGATGGAACAAATACACAAAGACTTGCCTTTTCACTGCAGTGTTAGGTGTGTTAAGTTGAAGGAAGGTTCTGGAACGGTTCGTGGAATGTTTGGATACGGTTATAGCCTTTCTGTCTGAAAAGGGCCAAAACTACCCAGAGCTTGAGAATGACGATTGGCTTGTAAAACAGATGTTTCTCACTGACACAACAGGTCACCTCAACGTGCTCAACCTGCGTCTGCAGGGAAACCGTCGTGGAGTCGTGGATCTGTTCCAGGAAGGCATTCGTTGCCAAGCGAAAAGTCTACTCGCAGGATATTCAAAGTGGAACGTTCCACTACTTCAAGCAACTCAAACGGGCTGTCAACTCGACACACCGTCAGCGCTGACATTATCGGAGTGTACATGGGGGAGCTGAAGTCCGAGTTCTCTGTCAGAGTTCAAGCAACATGGCCGAATTCTTTATTTTTTGATCAAGCCAGACAACTTTGAGGTCGAGTGACTTGGATCCGTCTGTGTTTCAGTGGATCGAGGACTTGGAAACACAGCTGATTGAGCTCAAGGCATCCTCCCTTTGGTCATCAAAATCCACAGAGCTGCGGAAAGAACTAGAAGGGACTGAGAGAGAGATCAGGGGCCTCCATCATCCACTGTTGGGAGATCCTACCAGTGAAATCTGACAGTTTGAAGATGGTTGCATGTGCAATGCTTTCAGCATTTGGATTCACGTAATCGATGTGGTCAGATCTTTTCACCCATGAAGACAATCCTGAGCCCCTCGTGCAGCCGGTTGACAACGGACCACTGCGAGGCCCTCGTGCAGCCGGTTGACAACGGACCACTGCGAGGCCTGTGAGCAGCCGGTTGACAACGGACCACTGCGAGGCCTGTGAGCAGCCGGTTGACAACGGACCACTGGGAGGCCTGTGAGCAGCCGGTTGACAACGGACCACTGCGAGGCCTGTGTGCAGCCGGTTGACAACGGACCACTGCGAGGCCTGTGAGCAGCCGGTTGACAACGGACCACTGCGAGGCCTGTGAGCAGCCGGTTGACAACGGACCACTGCGAGGCCTGTGAGCAGCCGGTTGACAACGGACCACTGGGAGGCCCTCGTGCAGCCGGTTGACAACGGACCACTGGGAGGCCTGTGTGCAGCTCAAAGTCTCCAGATAACACGGCTCAGCAATGGAAAGCAGGGACAAGCGCCGAACTAAAATTGGTGAGGTGTGATCTTCAATACAAAATGATATAAAACTTGAAATGTTCACGCCAGTAAATTTCAGTTAAGCTTAGATTCTCAGCAGATGTGGAGTTTCAAAATATGGAAATAAGATATCTTCTTTAATTCAGTTATGTTTAGGGCTGTTGGTAGACCGAACAGTTGTCTGTCGTTTTTTATTTTTTTATTGAACCTTGTATTTTTCAATAATGTTCTTTTTTTTTAATCACATGTATTATTTGGCCTTTGTAGTTCTGTAGCCTATATTGACTGTTCCACAAAAATACAGGAAACAGGAGCAATTTATACACATTATTATTATAATAAACAAAATATGTATAAATCATATTTCCAAGTGTTCTAACACAATTTCCATATACAAACTAAATGCAATTAAAAACAGCAGAAGACACTTGAAATGAAGTTTTGATTCTCTTTATAAAACACATCAAATTAATATTGTCCATAAATCAAAACCATGAATAAAACAAACATTTTAGATAGCTTTACGAAACAAAATATACGTAAAGCCACTACTACAGGCCATCAAGTCACAATAAGGCCGCCTTCAAAATGCTGAGATTAACATTAAAACTGCTGGACCACAACAACATGGCAGACAAATACATATAATACAATGGAATAAAGAGGCATGACATCATCAAGTACACCTGCCAAACAAACACGACCAAACAATGGCAAAAATCAGGAAGTGCAATACAAAAGGTGTATAGATGTGTTTTATAAAGGAGCTTAGACCGCGCTGGATTCAACACCTTGGACAGCGGCTCATCTATAGCGGTCTATAGTGGAGCTCTGTGGTACAACGCTCATCTATAGCGGAGCTCTGTGGTACAACGCTCATCTATAGCGGAGCTCTGTGGTACAACGCTCATCCATAGCGGAGCTCTGTGGTACAACGCTCATCTATAGCGGTCTATAGTGGAGCTCTGTGGTACAACGCTCATCTATAGCGGCCTATAGTGGAGCTCTGTGGTACAACGCTCATCTATAGCGGAGCTCTGTGGTACAACGCTCATCTGATGCAGGTAGGCCTATAGCGGAGCTCTGTGGTGCTAATAGACAGCGCCTCTGTTTAGCGAGTCATGGAATTCTTCCGTTTGTGTGGCAATTAGATATTCAATAGACACAATTAGTTGTAATGCACATACGAAAATCATAACTGACACGCAGAATATGGTAGAATAAATTGTAAATTTCCCCTCAGCACAAAAAAAAAGGTTGCCAACCCCTGAGCTAGCTATTCAAGATAAAAAGGTGGTCTCGCAGATTCTCTCTGTAGCAGATCGCTCGCAGATTATCTCTGTGGCAGATCGCTCGCAGATTATCTCTGTGGCAGATCGCTCGCAGATTCAGATTCACGAAGCATCGTTACCCATCGCTCCACAAAGGCCGCGGCTCTTGCAGAGCAAGGGGAACCACTACTTCTAGGTTTCAGAGCAAGTGATGTAACCGACTGAAAGGCTGCTAGCGCGCACCACCGCTAACTAGCTAGCCATTTCACATCCTTTACACTAGCTAGCTGGATAATCAGCCATGTAATGCCAATAGAAAAGAAGCTAACTAGCTAGCATCAACTTTATAGCGGTTATGCTGCGTGGAAACACTAATTTTAATTATTCCGTTCATCTTTCTCACCAACGCCTTGTAAGCTTTCACATTGTGAATATCATTTAGCTAGCTTGCTAGTAATTTGTACAAATTTGATGCATATTTAGCACAGTGGAAAGCGTGACTCCAGACCGGAACCCTGTAAAACTTGAAAGCACGTTCAATAATGACATCACCCGATTGGTCGGAAGAAAAAGTCCTATCCACCAGAGCTGTGTTTTTTGATATGCCGTAAAAAATTTGGCTTAGTCGCAAAATGTGCACACAGTTTAGACATTGGCAAATGTCGTTTTGATTCACAGAATATTCACCAGTCGCAAGTTCAGGAAATGAGTTGCATTTATTCTCAAACGTTGCATATTTGTCACTACACTGTCCTGTACAACGTAGTAGGTGGGTTCCAGAGCTCAGACATTGCAGACGCCCGACAGATCTTACAACGTCCGGATAGGTACTTTACCAATCAGCTAACCACATGACACAGCCGATGCCGTAGCATGCAACCATTGGTTGATGCATGCAACGTCTGAGCAGGGGAACGCCACCAAATACGGACTGCATTCATAACCATTAAACAACAGAATCTACATGATCAGTCTCTGTGTGTAAAATAAATAGTGGTTAATGTGACGCCGACTCACAGCTAAAACATGTAAAGAAAGCAATCCAATGTTATTTGTTGCCTAGACTTTACTGCAAATGACACTCAAGTCTTTAGAAAAAAACAATACACTAATATTGCAGTTACCATGACAGCCTATATAATAGAACGCTTGTTACCATGACAGCCGTTATTATAGAACACGTGTTACCATGACAGCCTATATAATAGAACGCTTGTTACCATGACAGCCGTTATTATAGAACGCTTGTTACCATGACAGCCATTATTATAGAACACTTGTTACCATGACAGCCGTTATTATAGAACACTTGTTACCATGACAGCCGTTATTATAGAACGCTTGTTACCATGACAGCCGTTATTATAGAACACTTGTTACCATGACAGCCGTTATTATAGAACGCTTGTTACCATGACAGCCGTTATTATAGAACGCTTGTTACCATGACAGCCGTTATTATAGAACACTTGTGACCACACACATAAATATTACACTGGAGAAAAACCATCTTAAAGTAGAAATAGAATGTGGCCACTATAGACATCGATCAGGTGCACAAGGCTACATGTGGCGCAAAAATAACATTCACAAGAGTTACTGTCAAGTTCAACACAACAAACACAACCTCTTTGGGCTACACTGCACATTATTACATTTTACACTTTCTGCCAGTGGACATCTGTTCTACAATGTGCCAGTAGCAGAGCAGGATACTCCTTGTTGGCATAATTGATCTCATTCAGGCAGAGAGTATACCTGGAATACCCCTTTTATCCACTGTACTGAAGTAGTGAGAAAGAGGGAAAGTGTGTGGTGTTCCTGTCACCTCTATAGAGGCATCCATCTTAAACCAGACCCAAGCTCCAGATACACTTGTTTGTTCCTGTCACCTCTATAGAGGCATCCATCTTAAACCAGACCAGTTTAAACCCAAGCTCCAGATACACTTGTTTGTTCCTGTCACCTCTATAGAGGCATCCATCTTAAACCAGACCCAAGCTCCAGATACACTTGTTTGTTCCTGTCACCTCTATAGAGGCATCCATCTTAAACCAGACCCAGTTTAAACCAGGCCCAAGCTCCAGCTACACTTGTTTGTTCCTGTCACCTCTATAGAGGCATCCATCTTAAGCCAGACCCAGCTCCAGATACACTTGTTTGTTCCTGTCACCTCTATAGAGGCATCCATCTTAAACCAGACCCAGTTTAAACCAGACCCAAGCTCCAGATACACTTGTTTGTTCCTGTCACCTCTATAGAGGCATCCATCTTAAACCAGACCCAGTTTAAACCAGGCCCAAGCTCCAGCTACACTTGTTTGTTCCTGTCACCTCTATAGAGGCATCCATCTTAAGCCAGACCCAGTTTAAACCAGGCCCAAGCTCCAGCTACACTTGTTTGTTCCTGTCACCTCTATAGAGGCATCCATCTTAAGCCAGACCCAGTTTAAACCAGGCCCAAGCTCCAGCTACACTTGTTTGTTCCTGTCACCTCTATAGAGGCATCCATCTTAAACCAGGCCCAAGCTCCAGATACACTTGTTTGTTCCTGTCACCTCTATAGAGGCATCCATCTTAAACCAGGCCAGAGCTCCAGATACACTTGTTTGTTCCTGTCACCTCTATAGAGGCATCCATCTTAAGCCAGACCCAGCTCCAGATACACTTGTTTGTTCCTGTCACCTCTATAGAGGCATCCATCTTAAACCAGGCCCAGTTTAAACCAGGCCCAAGCTCCAGCTCCACTTGTTTGTTCCTGTCACCTCTATAGAGGCATCCATCTTAAACCAGGCCCAAGCTCCAGATACACTTGTTTGTTCCTGTCACCTCTATAGAGGCATCCATCTTAAGCCAGACCCAAGCTCCAGATACACTTGTTTGTTCCTGTCACCTCTATAGAGGCATCCATCTTAAACCAGACACAGTTTAAACCAGGCCCAAGCTCCAGATACACTTGTTTGTTCCTGTCACCTCTATAGAGGCATCCATCTTAAACCAGGCCCAAGCTCCAGATACACTTGTTTGTTCCTGTCACCTCTATAGAGGCATCCATCTTAAACCAGGCCCAAGCTCCAGATACACTTGTTTGTTCCTGTCACCTCTATAGAGGCATCCATCTTAAACCAGACCCAGTTTAAACCAGGCCCAAGCTCCAGCTACACTTGTTTGTTCCTGTCACCTCTATAGAGGCATCCATCTTAAACCAGACCCAGTTTAAACCAGACCCAAGCTCCAGATACAGTTGTTTGTTCCTGTCACCTCTATAGAGGCATCCATCTTAAACCAGACCCAAGCTCCAGATACACTTGTTTGTTCCTGTCACCTCTATAGAGGCATCCATCTTAAACCAGACCCAAGCTCCAGATACACTTGTTTGTTCCTGTCACCTCTATAGAGGCATCCATCTTAAACCAGACCCAAGCTCCAGATACACTTGTTTGTTCCTGTCACCTCTATAGAGGCATCCATCTTAAACCAGACCCAGTTTAAACCAGGCCCAAGCTCCAGCTACACTTGTTTGTTCCTGTCACCTCTATAGAGGCATCCATCTTAAGCCAGACCCAAGCTCCAGATACACTTGTTTGTTCCTGTCACCTCTATAGAGGCATCCATCTTAAACCAGGCCAGAGCTCCAGATACACTTGTTTGTTCCTGTCACCTCTATAGAGGCATCCATCTTAAACCAGACCCAGTTTAAACCAGGCCCAAGCTCCAGATACACTTGTTTGTTCCTGTCACCTCTATAGAGGCATCCATCTTAAACCAGACCCAAGCTCCAGATACACTTGTTTGTTCCTGTCACCTCTATAGAGGCATCCATCTTAAACCAGACCCAAGCTCCAGATACACTTGTTTGTTCCTGTCACCTCTATAGAGGCATCCATCTTAAACCAGACCCAGTTTAAACCAGGCCCAAGCTCCAGCTCCACTTGTTTGTTCCTGTCACCTCTATAGAGGCATCCATCTTAAACCAGACCCAGTTTAAACCAGGCCCAAGCTCCAGATACACTTGTTTGTTCCTGTCACCTCTATAGAGGCATCCATCTTAAACCAGGCCCAAGCTCCAGATACACTTGTTTGTTCCTGTCACCTCTATAGAGGCATCCATCTTAAACCAGGCCCAAGCTCCAGATACACTTGTTTGTTCCTGTCACCTCTATAGAGGCATCCATCTTAAACCAGACCCAGTTTAAACCAGGCCCAGCTCCAGATACACTTGTTTGTTCCTGTCACCTCTATAGAGGCATCCATCTTAAACCAGACCCAGTTTAAACCAGGCCCAAGCTCCAGATACACTTGTTTGTTCCTGTCACCTCTATAGAGGCATCCATCTTAAACCAGGCCCAAGCTCCAGATACACTTGTTTGTTCCTGTCACCTCTATAGAGGCATCCATCTTAAACCAGGCCCAAGCTCCAGATACACTTGTTTGTTCCTGTCACCTCTATAGAGGCATCCATCTTAAACCAGACCCAGTTTAAACCAGGCCCAAGCTCCAGCTACACTTGTTTGTTCCTGTCACCTCTATAGAGGCATCCATCTTAAACCAGGCCCAAGCTCCAGATACACTTGTTTGTTCCTGTCACCTCTATAGAGGCATCCATCTTAAACCAGACCCAGTTTAAACCAGGCCCAAGCTCCAGATACACTTGTTTGTTCCTGTCACCTCTATAGAGGCATCCATCTTAAACCAGACCCAAGCTCCAGATACACTTGTTTGTTCCTGTCACCTCTATAGAGGCATCCATCTTAAACCAGACCCAAGCTCCAGATACACTTGTTTGTTCCTGTCACCTCTATAGAGGCATCCATCTTAAACCAGGCCCAAGCTCCAGATACACTTGTTTGTTCCTGTCACCTCTATAGAGGCATCCATCTTAAACCAGACCCAGTTTAAACCAGGCCCAAGCTCCAGATACACTTGTTTGTTCCTGTCACCTCTATAGAGGCATCCATCTTAAACCAGGCCCAAGCTCCAGATACACTTGTTTGTTCCTGTCACCTCTATAGAGGCATCCATCTTAAACCAGGCCCAAGCTCCAGATACACTTGTTTGTTCCTGTCACCTCTATAGAGGCATCCATCTTAAACCAGACCCAGTTTAAACCAGGCCCAAGCTCCAGCTACACTTGTTTGTTCCTGTCACCTCTATAGAGGCATCCATCTTAAACCAGGCCCAAGCTCCAGATACACTTGTTTGTTCCTGTCACCTCTATAGAGGCATCCATCTTAAACCAGACCCAAGCTCCAGATACACTTGTTTGTTCCTGTCACCTCTATAGAGGCATCCATCTTAAACCAGACCCAAGCTCCAGATACACTTGTTTGTTCCTGTCACCTCTATAGAGGCATCCATCTTAAACCAGACCCAGTTTAAGCCAGACCCAGCTCCAGATACACTTGTTTGTTCCTGTCACCTCTATAGAGGCATCCATCTTAAACCAGACCCAAGCTCCAGATACACTTGTTTGTTCCTGTCACCTCTATAGAGGCATCCATCTTAAACCAGGCCCAAGCTCCAGATACACTTGTTTGTTCCTGTCACCTCTATAGAGGCATCCATCTTAAACCAGACCCAGTTTAAACCAGGCCCAAGCTCCAGATACACTTGTTTGTTCCTGTCACCTCTATAGAGGCATCCATCTTAAACCAGACCCAGTTTAAACCAGTCCCAAGCTCCAGATACACTTGTTTGTTCCTGTCACCTCTATAGAGGCATCCATCTTAAACCAGGCCCAAGCTCCAGATACACTTGTTTGTTCCTGTCACCTCTATAGAGGCATCCATCTTAAACCAGACCCAGTTTAAACCAGGCCCAAGCTCCAGATACACTTGTTTGTTCCTGTCACCTCTATAGAGGCATCCATCTTAAACCAGACCCAGTTTAAACCAGGCCCAAGCTCCAGATACACTTGTTTGTTCCTGTCACCTCTATAGAGGCATCCATCTTAAACCAGACCCAAGCTCCAGATACACTTGTTTGTTCCTGTCACCTCTATAGAGGCATCCATCTTAAACCAGACCCAGCTTAATTAAGTCAGGCCCAAGCTCCAGCTACACTTGATCCCTGAATCCACTTGTTTAACAAGCAACTCCTCGTTTTCAAAATGTACCACATACTGTAGAAGGAAACCATTAGTTTGTTAGCTAGTTAACATTACAGATTTCTAGGGTCCGGAAAGCAACTAACGTTAACGCGTTATAACTTGAGGAACTGCTAGGAGTCATATAACGTTATCAGTTAATACTATAGCGATTTGGTTACTAACATTAGCTCATCTGATGATGTAACGTTAGCTGTCTATTAGCCAGCTAATTGTCGCACCATAAACTAAATGATTTGATCAGCTAAGTTGGCTAATGTTTCTCAACATTTCTCTGGCTAAATTAGCTAATGGAGAAATCGATCCAGCTAACAAGATACTTAATGCTAACATTCCTGTTCCATCACACTTCCTCCCTCAAACTTTACAAATGCCGGTTGTTTTTCGGTTACAGGTCATGAAGTACGCTTCATCACCTTCTCACCCCGGTCTCCGTAGTCAGGGGTCTCACCTACCGTTACCGTTCAGGGGAGGCGCTGCTGTAACCTTCTCACCCCGGTCTCCGTAGTCAGGGGTCTCACCTACCGTTACCGTTCAGGGAGACGAGCTGCTGTAACCTTCTCACCCCGGTCTCCGTAGTCAGGGGTCTCACCTACCGTTACCGTTCAGGGAGACGCGCTGCTGTAACCTTCTCACCCCGGTCTCCGTAGTCAGGGGTCTCACCTACCGTTACCGTTCAGGGAGACGCGCTGCTGTAACCTTCTCACCCCGGTCTCCGTAGTCAGGGGTCTCACCTACCGTTACCGTTCAGGGAGACGCGCTGCTGTAACCTTCTCACCCCGGTCTCCGTAGTCAGGGGTCTCACCTACCGTTACCGTTCAGGGAGACGCGCAGCTGTAACCTTCTCACCCCGGTCTCCGTAGTCAGGGGTCTCACCTACCGTTACCGTTCAGGGAGACGCGCTGCTGTAACCTTCTCACCCCGGTCTCCGTAGTCAGGGGTCTCACCTACCGTTACCGTTCAGGGAGACGCGCAGCTGTTACCTTCTCACCCCGGTCTCCGTAGTCAGGCGTCTCACCTACCGTTCAGTCGGGCGCTGCGTTCTGTTGTCATGTGAACGACTAGCTGAGCCTTGGATACAGACAGGATTGGTCCAAACGCACATCACTCATTCACTGACAGCCAGTGGGGAAACACCCAAACTTTTCATCGGATCTATACAAACCACGTAGGTTACCTATTTTGGATTCAAAACGGCAAATTTCGCCGAAATAGCTACTGTAGAAGAATCACAGGCTCACAGACTAGCTACTGTAGAATAATCAAGAATCAGAGGCACACAGACTAGCTACTGTAGAAGACACTTTATTGAAGAGATGCAGAAACATGAAGTTACCAACTAGGGAAACAAACTAATCATAATATCTACCGAGGAAACAATGCAAACCTTTAAAAAAATAACACCCTCCCTCCAAACCAAACACATTACCCTCCATCCCTTTAATGAACAAACATTTACCCCCTCCCCCCAGATTATAATTCCCTTCTAGTTACCAATCTCCTTATGTGCGCCTCCCTCCATCCTGAGCCAGTCTCCTGGTTTTGCGCTGAGCTCCTCTTAAATAATAAAAGAACGCTGGTCAGCATCCTAGAAGGACGCTGTGGAGTCCACACGGGGGGGGGGGGGATAAACTAATTTTGGGTGTTTGAGAGCCATTTTGAGTGAATTAGGTTTAGTATCTAGGTTCCAGTGGGCTGTGGTCTGGTCCCGATCCTATGCTCCTGTCCCACTCCGCGTTTTCTCTCCATCCTTAATCCTAATCCCTGCTCTGATCCTGATGGTCTGATTGGCTCCGGGACGGGGAGACAGAGCCCTCCTCCAATCACAGCCCTCCTTGAGACAGATCCCGCACCCAACAGAGAGAAGGAAGGAGCAACAGGTTAGAATCACTCACAGCCTGCTACAGCCAATCAGCCACTCTATCACAACCTGCTATAGTTAGGGCTTGGCGATATGGCCAAAATATTATATCACGGTGTAAAAAGATTATATATTTTTTTTAATGGTATGACGGTATTTAATGATTTTTTAATAATAAAAGTCCTTAAATTTGCTTTATGAGTATTGTTGCCACCCTAATACCACATGCATTATATGTGATTTCAAATTAGTTGTTCTACACTGTTCAATTCAACCAAAATCTTTTTCATAAATTTCTGCGTTTCCTGCACTCATTTGAGATCATTTCCAAACTGCACGATATGGGCAACAACAAACTAGGCCCTATTTTTAACCAAATGTTGCGATTTAGAGCAAAACACTTGGGTGAACTGTTGGAATAAAAGGAAGTAATGAATAGGAAGGGTAAATTCCATAGTTAGAATATAATAGTGGGCACTTTGAATACTGTGTTTGAGATGAAAACGAATGAAAATGCCAGGAGGAGGTATTGTGACAGGGTAGGAACCAAAGTGATGGTCAGTGTTTCCTAGGGGACTCTAATCTTTGGCTACATTGAAGGTTCTCTTCGTTACTTCATGTAACTAACATTCACATATTCCTCTGATTTAGAAAATACTGTTGTACCAACATGCCGATTTAGTTCTACACCACCACTGGTATCATCAGGCTGTATAGCTAGTTACCTTTGCTCTGACTGAGTACATTTATTAGCGAGCTAGCAGTTAGCATTAGCGGCTAACAAGATTTAGGCCCAACTTGCTATGAAAACACAAGTTTGCAGATGTAAGAAACAAACTAAGTTTAATTATAGAACGCTAGTGGAGTTATATTAAGAAGCAAAGTGAAAACAGCATTGTTGTCATCAACATGGTAGTGATCAGCGTTGACAAAGCAGACTGAACCCAAGTGTCTCCTGGTTAGCCAACATGGTAGTGATCAGCGTTGACAAAGCAGACTGAACCCAAGTGTCTCCTGGTTAGCCAACATGGTAGTGATCAGCATTGACAAAGCAAACTGAACCCAAGTGTCTCCTGGTTAGCCAACATGGTAGTGATCAGCATTGACAAAGCAAACTGAACCCAAGTGTCTCCTGGTTAGCCAACATGGTAGTGATCAGCATTGACAAAGCAGACTGAACCCAAGTGTCTCCTGGTTAGCCAACATGGTAGTGATCAGCATTGACAAAGCAAACTGAACCCAAGTGTCTCCTGGTTAGCCAACATGGTAGTGATCAGCATTGACAAAGCAAACTGAACCCAAGTGTCTCCTGGTTAGCCAACATGGTAGTGATCAGCATTGACAAAGCAAACTGAACCCAAGTGTCTCCTGGTCAAGCAACAACAAATATGCTCCTTGAGTGACAGGGGGGCAGGGCTATGTCTGTGTGGAAAGCAGCATGGAGAGAGATGACTCAAGTAGCAAAGCCAACTATAAAAATGGGCGTTACACACAACGTATCACATTTAACAAACCAAACGTTCAAATACCGTTATAGAAGGTAAAGTAAAAACCCAAACCGGTCCCTGCATCAATATCTGTGTATAGTAAAAAACGGTATACCGCCCAAGTCTAGCTACAGCCAATCAGCCATCACAACCTGCTGGCTCTGAACGCTGTGTGTTTAAGACATTTACAGCTGAAAACTCACCTCAACGCTAGAAAGTTCTCTGAACCAAGACTAATGACAAAATATAACCAACAACTAATAATGCCAGACACACACACTGTCCTGTTGACACAGAGACACACACACACTGTCCTGTTGACACAGAGACACACACACACTGTCCTGTTGACACAGAGACACACACTGTCCTGTTGACACAGAGACACACACTGTCCTGTTGACACAGAGACACACTGTCCTGTTGACACAGAGACACACTGTCCTGTTGACACAGAGACACACACACTGTCCTATTGACACAGAGACACACACACTGTCCTATTGACACAGAGACACACACACTGTCCTGTTGACACAGAGACACACTGTCCTGTTGACACAGAGACACACACTGTCCTATTGACACAGAGACACACACTGTCCTATTGACACAGAGACACACACTGTCCTATTGACACAGAGACACACACTGTCCTATTGACACAGAGACACACACTGTCCTATTGACACAGAGACACACACTGTCCTATTGACACAGAGACACACACTGTCCTATTGACACAGAGACACACACTGTCCTATTGACACAGAGACACACACTGTCCTATTGACACAGAGACACACACTGTCCTATTGACACAGAGACACACACTGTCCTATTGACACAGAGACACACACTGTCCTATTGACACAGAGACACACACTGTCCTATTGACACAGAGACACACACTGTCCTATTGACACAGAGACACACACTGTCCTATTGACACAGAGACACACACTGTCCTATTGACACAGAGACACACACTGTCCTATTGACACAGAGACACACACTGTCCTATTGACACAGAGACACACACTGTCCTATTGACACAGAGACACACACTGTCCTATTGACACAGAGACACACACTGTCCTATTGACACAGAGACACACTGTCCTGTTGACACAGAGACACACACTGTCCTATTGACACAGAGACACACACTGTCCTATTGACACAGAGACACACACTGTCCTGTTGACACAGAGACACACACTGTCCTGTTGACACAGAGACACACTGTCCTGTTGACACAGAGACACACTGTCCTGTTGACACTACCATGCATGTTACTCTGACCAGAAACCATGAATAGAAAACCAGGACCGGATGAGATTGAGGGAAGGAGAGGTGGCAAAGCACTAATTAATATGAGAGAGTTAAGAGTAGGAAGTTAAAACCAGTTCAATAATATTACTGGGTCAGAAAAACATCAGGTCTGACAGCTGATTGGATGAGAGACTACTGCCGTCATACCATTGGCTGGTTATTTGACTCCTCCTGCTCCTCCTGTTAATCCTAATATGAACAGTTTCCTGTTTCCCAGCAGCCTATCAGGTTGCTCCTGTGATCTCTACAGAGAGACACGACAGACAGGTCAGAGGTCAACACAACAACACATCAAAGACAATAATACCATCCCTCCCCACATAAACACAAAATAAATCTCACCAACCCCCCCCCGTCAAAACAGAACAATTAAAGCCCTTTACACAGATGGGAGAGAGAGAAGGGGGGGCGGAGGAGAAATAGAGAAGATGAGAGAGAGAGAGAGCGGGGGAAGATGAGGGGTCAGCAGATACAAAGAGAACAGAGGTCATACGTCACAGCTGAGGCAAACTAGACCAGGAAACGGGGATGAAAGAACAAGACGTAGCCGAGGCAAGAGAACATGAGGTGTAATGCATTAGAATGTCCACCGGGCGGCGTCTGTCCGTCTCCTGGTCTGATGTGTCCTCTCCCTGGGGGGGGGGGGGGGGGGGGGGCCGCTGGGCTGGAGGTGTGTGTATGTGGTTTGTGTCTAGGTGCGGGAGCGTGATCGGGAGTGTCGTGGCGAGTAGCGTGGCGAAGGCCGGCTGCGTCGCGGCGGCGAGAAGCTGCGCGAGCGGCTGTTGCTACGCCCGTTGCTACGCCCGTTGCTACGGCTACGAGAGCGGGAGCGTCCGTAACTGGGGCTGCGAGGTCCGTCCACCTTCACACGAACGTACGCAGTCTCTCCCTAAACACACAGGAGAGAGAGAAGGCTGCCCGATGAGACACACACAGGGTATAGGGTGTAGACTCCAACCAAGTGTTCTAGCCCTGGAGTCCAGACCAACCTCTGACCCCTGACCTACCTCGTGGGAGCGGAACTTGGTGTTGTCCAGTTTGCGGACAGCGTAGGTCATGTCCTCCTTGCGTACGAACTCCACCACGCCGGTACCGTCCCGGAACACGTCGGCATAACATACATCACCTGCCTCGCGCATGTGGTCCTTTAGGTCCTGCCAGCTACCACTAGAGGGGAGACCTGGAGGAGGAGGAGGTGGTAGAGGGGTAACAGTGTAAAGACAGGAGGAGACCTGGAGGGGGAGGAGGTAGAGGGGTAACAGTGTAAAGACAGGAGGAGACCTGGAGGGGGAGGAGGTAGAGGGGTAACAGTGTAAAGACAGGAGGAGACCTGGAGGGGGAGGTGGTAGAGGGGTAACAGTGTAAAGACAGGAGGAGACCTGGAGGAGGAGGTGGTAGAGGGGTAACAGTGTAAAGACAGGAGGAGACCTGGAGGAGGAGGTGGTAGAGGGGTAACAGTGTAAAGACAGGAGGAGACCTGGAGGAGGAGGAGGTGGTAGAGGGGTAACAGTGTAAAGACAGGAGGAAACCTGGAGGAGGTGGTGGTAAAGGGGTAACAGTGTAAAGACAGGAGGAAACCTGGAGGAGGTGGTAGAGGGGTAACAGTGTAAAGACAGGAGGAGACCTGGAGGAGGAGGTGGTAGAGGGGTAACAGTGTAAAGACAGGAGAAGACCTGGAGGAGGTGGTAGAGGGGTAACAGTGTAAAGACAGGAGGAGACCTGGAGAGGGACGAGGAGGAGGTGGTAGAGGGGTAACAGTGTAAAGACAGGAGGAGACCTGGAGGAGGAGGAGGTGGTAGAGGGGTAACAGTGTAAAGACAGGAGGAGACCTGGAGGAGGTGGTAGAGGGGTAACAGTGTAAAGACAGGAGGAAACCTGGAGGAGGTGGTAGAGGGGTAACAGTGTAAAGACAGGAGGAGACCTGGAGGGGGAGGAGGTGGTGGTAGAGGGGTAACAGTGTAAAGACAGGAGGAGACCTGGAGGGGGAGGAGGTGGTAGAGGGGTAACAGTGTAAAGACAGGAGGAAACCTGGAGGAGGAGGTAGAGGGGTAACAGTGTAAAGACAGGAGGAGACCTGGAGGAGGTGGTAGAGGGGTAACAGTGTAAAGACAGGAGGAGACCTGGAGGGGGAGGAGGAGGTGGTAGAGGGGTAACAGTGTAAAGACAGGAGGAGACCTGGAGGGGGAGGTGGTAGAGGGGTAACAGTGTAAAGACAGGAGGAGACCTGGAGGAGGAGGTGGTAGAGGGGTAACAGTGTAAAGACAGGAGGAGACCTGGAGGAGGAGGTGGTAGAGGGGTAACAGTGTAAAGACAGGAGGAGACCTGGAGGAGGAGGTGGTAGAGGGGTAACAGTGTAAAGACAGGAGAAGACCTGGAGGAGGAGGAGGTGGTAGAGGGGTAACAGTGTAAAGACAGGAGGAAACCTGGAGGAGGAGGTAGAGGGGTAACAGTGTAAAGACAGGAGGAGACCTGGAGGAGGAGGTAGAGGGGTAACAGTGTAAAGACAGGAGGAGACCTGGAGGAGGAGGTGGTAGAGGGGTAACAGTGTAAAGACAGGAGGAGACCTGGAGGAGGAGGTAGAGGGGTAACAGTGTAAAGACAGGAGGAGACCTGGAGGAGGAGGTGGTAGAGGGGTAACAGTGTAAAGACAGGAGGAGACCTGGAGGGGGAGGAGGTGGTGGTAGAGGGGTAACAGTGTAAAGACAGGAGGAGACCTGGAGGGGGAGGAGGAGGTAGAGGGGTAACAGTGTAAAGACAGGAGGAGACCTGGAGGGGGAGGAGGAGGTAGAGGGGTAACAGTGTAAAGACAGGAGGAGACCTGGAGGAGGTGGTAGAGGGGTAACAGTGTAAAGACAGGAGGAGACCTGGAGGAGGAGGTAGAGGGGTAACAGTGTAAAGACAGGAGGAGACCTGGAGGAGGAGGAGGAGGTAGAGGGGTAACAGTGTAAAGACAGGAGGAAACCTGGAGGAGGAGGTAGAGGGGTAACAGTGTAAAGACAGGAGGAGACCTGGAGGAGGAGGTGGTAGAGGGGTAACAGTGTAAAGACAGGAGGAGACCTGGAGGAGGTGGTAGAGGGGTAACAGTGTAAAGACAGGAGGAGCCCTGGAGGAGGAGGTGGTAGAGGGGTAACAGTGTAAAGACAGGAGGAGACCTGGAGGGGGAGGAGGTGGTAGAGGGGTAACAGTGTAAAGACAGGAGGAGACCTGGAGGAGGAGGAGGTGGTAGAGGGGTAACAGTGTAAAGACAGGAGGAGACCTGGAGGAGGAGGAGGTGGTAGAGGGGTAACAGTGTAAAGACAGGAGGAGACCTGGAGGAGGTGGTAGAGGGGTAACAGTGTAAAGACAGGAGGAGACCTGGAGGGGGAGGAGGAGGTAGAGGGGTAACAGTGTAAAGACAGGAGGAGACCTGGAGGAGGAGGAGGTGGTAGAGGGGTAACAGTGTAAAGACAGGAGGAGACCTGGAGGGGGAGGAGGTGGTAGAGGAGCAACAATGTAAAGACAGGAGGAGACCTGGAGGGGGAGGTGGTAGAGGGGTAACAGTGTAAAGACAGGAGGAGACCTGGAGGGGGAGGTGGTAGAGGGGTAACAGTGTAAAGACAGGAGGAGACCTGGAGGAGGAGGTGGTAGAGGGGTAACAGTGTAAAGACAGGAGGAGACCTGGAGAGGGACGAGGAGGAGGTGGTAGAGGGGTAACAATGTAAAGACAGGAGGAGACCTGGAGGAGGAGGTGGTAGAGGGGTAACAGTGTAAAGACAGGAGGAGACCTGGAGGAGGAGGTAGAGGGGTAACAGTGTAAAGACAGGAGGAGACCTGGAGGGGAGGTGGTAGAGGAGCAACAATGTAAAGACAGGAGGAGACCTGGAGGAGGAGGTGGTAGAGGAGCAACAATGTAAAGACAGGAGGAGACCTGGAGGAGGAGGAGGTGGTAGAGGGGTAACAATGTAAAGACAGGAGGAGACCTGGAGGAGGAGGAGGTGGTAGAGGGGTAACAATGTAAAGACAGGAGGAGACCTGGAGGAGGAGGAGGTGGTAGAGGGGTAACAGTGTAAAGACAGGAGGAGACCTGGAGGAGGTGGTGGTAGAGGGGTAACAGTGTAAAGACAGGAGGAGCCCTGGAGGGGGAGGAGGTGGTAGAGGGGTAACAGTGTAAAGACAGGAGGAAACCTGGAGGAGGAGGTAGAGGGGTAACAGTGTAAAGACAGGAGGAGACCTGGAGGAGGAGGTGGTAGAGGGGTAACAGTGTAAAGACAGGAGGAGACCTGGAGGAGGAGGTGGTAGAGGGGTAACAGTGTAAAGACAGGAGGAGACCTGGAGGAGGAGGTGGTAGAGGGGTAACAGTGTAAAGACAGGAGGAGACCTGGAGGAGGAGGTGGTAGAGGGGTAACAGTGTAAAGACAGGAGGAGACCTGGAGGAGGAGGTGGTAGAGGGGTAACAGTGTAAAGACAGGAGGAGACCTGGAGGAGGAGGTGGTAGAGGGGTAACAGTGTAAAGACAGGAGGAGACCTGGAGGAGGTGGTGGTAGAGGAGCAACAATGTAAAGACAGGAGGAGACCTGGAGGAGGAGGTGGTAGAGGGGTAACAGTGTAAAGACAGGAGGAGACCTGGAGGAGGAGGTGGTAGAGGGGTAACAGTGTAAAGACAGGAGGAGACCTGGAGGGGGAGGAGGAGGTGGTAGAGGGGTAACAGTGTAAAGACAGGAGGAGACCTGGAGGGGGAGGAGGAGGTGGTAGAGGGGTAACAGTGTAAAGACAGGAGGAGACCTGGAGGAGGAGGAGGTAGAGGGGTAACAGTGTAAAGACAGGAGAAGACCTGGAGGAGGAGGAGGAGGTAGAGGGGTAACAGTGTAAAGACAGGAGGAGGTGGTAGAGGGGTAACAGTGTAAAGACAGGAGAAGGAGGGGTAAAGACTGACCTGAGACGATGACTCTGTACTCTGAGCGCCGCGAGGGAGGTCCGTATCGTCCTCTTGGGGCCCCTCCTCCATCGCCGCCGCCGCCCCCACCCCTGCCGCCGCCACCACCCCCTCTCCCTCCCCCACGCCCACTACGGGGGAACTCCACCCGGAGACGGTAACCATCATAGTCATAACCATCACGACCGTGCACCGCATCATCAGCATCCCTGGGACACACAAACACAGAGAAAGATATGACAACACAGACAGAGTTGGAGAGGGCCAATAGTTAATTAGCCAGCTACTTCACTCTGCTGCCTACACATCAGTTTGAGAAAAGCACATTCCACAGCCAACCCGTTTTCACTGTGTTGTTTAATGTACGCAGTGGTTTCATGGCAACATGAAACCAACCGGACCAAATAAATAAAATGTAACATAGTCTAACTGATTGGCCTACAGCTCAGAACTGTGTGAAAACACCCTCAGTGAACCCGAGTAACCCGATGTTTGGTTTTTTAATTGTACCTTTGTTTAACTAGGCAAATCAGTTATAATGGACGGCCTAGGAACAGTGGGTTTAACTGCCTTGTTCAGGGGCAGAACAGAATTTACCTCGTCAGCTCAGGGATTCGATCTTAAAACCTTTCGGTCACAAGATGGCGGGGCAGTAGGACGTGTATATCGGTGTCAATAGCCGGTATTTTTTCATATACATCTTAATCTCACGTTCTATCTACGAACTAAATATACTTCCCTGCAAATCACCTTACCCAATGTGGTATGGATCTATTTTTAGTTAGCGGGGTGCGCGCTAATAGCGTTTCAAACGTCACTCGCTCTGATGCTTGGAGTAGTTGTTCCCCTTGCTCTGCATGGGTAACGCTGCTTCGAGGGTGGCTGTTGTCGATGTGTTCCTGGTTCGAGCCCAGGTAGCGGCGAGGAGAGGGACGGAAGCTATACTGTTACACTGGCAATACTAAAGTGCCTATAAGAACATCCAATAGTCAAAGGTATATGAAATACAAATCCTATAGAGAGAAATAGTCCTATAATTCCTATAATAACTACAACCTAAAACTTCTTACCTGGGAATATTGAAGACTCATGTTAAAAGGAACCACCAGCTTTCATATGTTCTCATGTTCTGAGCAAGGAACTTAAACGCTTTCTTACATGGCACATATTGCACTAACTTTCTTCTCCCAGCACTTTGTTTTTGCATTATTTAAACCAAATTGAACAGGTTTCATTATTTATTTGAGGCTAAATTGATTTTATTGATGTATTATATTAAGTTAAAATAAGTGTTAATTCAGTATTGTTGTAATTGTCATTATTACAAATAATATATATATATATATTTTTTTTTTTAATAAATCCGCATCAGCTTTTTTTTGGTCCTCCAATAAATCGGTATCGAAAAATTATAATCGGTCGACCTCTAATCTGGACCCTCTCTAAAAGTATCCACTGCAATTACTCCCTGACGAAGGCCATGCAGCCGAAACGCGTCGGTTTTAACAACTTTGTTTCTATTGAACATGCCATACTAATAAAGGCATTTTAATTAATTATATGAAGAGTGCCTTGGTCCTCCTTTCTTTTTGATGACCAATTTACACCTTTTACCAAAGAGCACCTTCTATCTACCAAAATATACTATAGCGTACCTTAGTAGCGCTTCCCTTCCTCCTCTTTCTATCCACTGCAATTGTTGCAACCCCTATTACCAGCCTGTTCAACCTCTTTCATATCGTCTGAGATACCAAAGATTGGAAAGCTGCCGCGGTCCTCCCCCTCTTCAAAGGGGGTGACACTCTAGACCCAAACTGTTATAGACCTATATCTATCCTACCCTGTCTTTCTAAGGTCTTCGAAAGCCAAGTTAACAAACAGATCACCGACCAATTCGAATCCCACCGTACCTTCTCCTTTTGCTGCGGGTGATTCTCTGATCCACCTCTACGCAGACGACACCATTCTGTATACTTCTGGCCCTTCTTTGGACACCGTTACGAGCTTCAATGCCATACAACTCTCCTCCCGTGGCCCCCAACTGCTCTTAAATGCAAGTAAAACTAAATGCCTGCTCTTTAACTGATCGCTGCCCGCCTTCCCAGCATCACTACTCTGGACGGTTCTGACTTAGAATAGGTGGACAACTACAAATACCTAGGTGTCTGGTTAGACTGTAAACTCTCCTTCCAGACTCATTAAGAATCTCCAATCCAAAATTAAATCTAGAATCGGCTTCCTATTTCGCAACAAAGCCTCCTTCACTCATGCTGCCAAACATACCCTCGTAAAACTGACTATCCTACCGATCCTTGACTTCGGTGATGTAATTTACAAAATAGCCTCCAACACTCTACTCAGCAAATTGGATGCAGTCTATCATAGTGCCATCCGTTTTGTCACCAAAGCCCCATATACTACCCACCACCACGACCTGTATGCTCTCGTTGGCTGGCCCTCGCTTCATATTCGTCGCCAAACCCACTGGCTCCAGGTCATCTATAAGTCTTTGCTAGGTAAATCCCTGCCTTGTCTCAGCTCACTGGTCACCATAGCAGCAGCACCCACCCGTAGCACGCGCTCCAGCAGGTATATTTCACTGGTCACCCCCAAAGCCAATTCCTCCTTTCCTTCCAGTTCTCTGCTGCCAATGACTGGAACGAATTGCAAAAGTCACATTAGCTGGAGACTCATATCTCCCTCACTAACTTTAAGCATCAGCTATCAGAGCAGCTCACAGATCACTGTACCTGTAAATAACCCATCCAACTACCTCATCCCCATATTGTTATTTCTTTTTTGCTCCTTTGCACCCCAGTATCTTTACTTGCACATTCACCTTTTGCTCATCTATCACTCCAGTGTTTAAATGCTAAATTGTAATTATTTCGCCACTACGGCCTATTTATTGCCTTACCTCCCTAATCCTGGTATATAGACTGTATATAGACTTTTCTATTGACTGTACTTTTGTTTATTCCATGTGTAACTCTGTGTTGTTGTTTGTGTTTCACTGCTTTGCTTTACCTTGGCCAGGTCGCAGTTGTAAATGAGAACTTGTTCTCAACTAGCCTACCTGGTTAACTGGTCTAATACCTGGTTAAATAAAGGTGGGGGAAAAACAGGTACAAAGTTCTAACCACTAGGCTGCCTACTAACGGATAGCCATGCGTGCTTCACCCTCATGTTGGCGCTAGCAATCAGGCTAGGTAGTGATAGGTATCAACAGCCAATCCAGTAGGGGCTGGAAACTACAGTGAGCTTGGATTGGTAAATAACAATGCCATGTCTCGGATTATTTGCATGAAGTTACGTTTTCCCCAACTTCGGTCCCGCCCCTCGCCCAACGGTCCCCGCCCACTTTGCTTCCTTCATTCAAAATGAACGGGCGTCCATTGTTTCATCTCCCCAACACACTAATGTGTATCTGGTGTTACAGACTTCAACGCAAATTAAATTACCCAGCAACCAGTTAGAAACAATGAATCCTAATAAAAGGAGAAAAAAATGGTTATTTCCTCAAACCAAAGAAGTGCTTTAAAATTTGCCACATCTTGAAAAAGACAGGGACACTTGTTAGGTTTTACACCCTGAATGAATGTTAACCACGAGAAGAATAGAATGTTTCACTTTTGATTTACACACGCCAGCGATCAGTCACCGTAGGCCATCAACGTGTACCCATGCGAACAGTGGACGCTCTCACATAGTAACCTTATTAATATCGAGTTACCTTCGGTCAACCCAGACGGTTGGGGAGGGTAGCTCTTATTTAACAGCGTTGTGACGCAGAACAATGGGCTGAGCATAGAAAGTTTGATAGGCGAGTTGGTGCAACGGTGCTCAATAAAACTAGTAACTGGCAGGGTGAAAAATACCCTAAAATATGTTAGCGCGATTACTTCTAAACAACGGCAAGCAGTTGGGACAACCTGTAATATAATACAACTGGACTCCATGGCAGATGCAATTACCTAATTCAAAAGAAGCGTTAAATAAAGTCATGTGTCCGGCCCATCGCCATCTTGCGCAACTCTCCGTTTAACAATAATTATGATTGTGGACGACCACCTCAATAACTTGGCTCTTGACCATAGTAGAAAGATCAAAGAACCTATATAGTATGTTAAAAACTCTGGTAAAACTCTGGCAACAACACACCAACCAATATCTCCTACTCTACACAACACGAGGTAGCGAGCTAGCTAAGGGGTTGCTAGTTGTTACCGAGCACTTCCTGCGGCTAGCTACTTAGCGAACGTTAGCTATCGGTTTGTTCTGAAAGCGGCTTAATTATGTTTTTAGCATAGTCAGCTAACTTACCTGGGGTCCTCGAATTCCACGAAAGCGAACGGCGGTCCTCCCCTCCGGTTTTTCAGATCGATATCTCGGATCGCCCCGTACTTATAAAACACATCCTCCACGTCTTTAGTGCGAATATCAGGCGGCAGGTTACCCACGTAGATCCGACAGTCGTTGTTTCCCGCTGGGCCACGAACCACGCTCCCGCCGCCCGACATATTATCTCCAGACATCCGTAGACTGATAGCTAACTTTCGTGGTTTAAAAGTTAGGAAACCACTTTAACGTTATTTAGCAAATTGCTCTTGTAAAAATAGCAAGCTATGTTTGGTCAGTCGTTAACAGTTCACACCAAGTTTGCTAGCTCACTAACGTTAACTAGCTAGCAACAAAATACAAATATTCCCACCACAACTCTCGCAGGCTTGAGTGGCTTCACAAAATGGTGCCGAGATCTCGCCACAGAGTTTTTAAACACAGAGGCGCAACATCGCAAGACTTCCGGGAAGAAGTGGTTTGGTGTTAGATAAGCGAAACATTCGTCCTTTGTATCTAAAGGCACAACCTAGATTCGAGACAATGGTTTAAGTATTTTAACATGTTATTACTCCAACCTCGTGAAAGTGACACGTTTTCATTTTCGTCAAAAACGACTATATCGAAGGCATGCGTTTGATTTGACGGCCTGCACCTGCGCAGTTCGGCGCGAGACGACTGTTAGACCCGATGACGTATTTCTACGCAAGCGCTTAGCCAGCCAACGTCGCCATGACACCTACACGTGTGATCGGGGATCTGCATATCTTCATACTGCAATGTCTTTGGTCTCGCGTTCATTTGGTCGTCATTAGTTACCACAGCCACAAAGTCAGAAGGCCCGCCTACTTGACCAATCAGAAGGAGTGTGATGACGCATAGGGTTAGGTTCGTGGGAAACGACCAATCAGACGAGGGAGATGTAATGACGCGTATGCCGACGGTCTTGTAGGAGTAGAGGAGAAACAAGCACTCACCTAGATTTGAGTTAAAGAAAGGAATTAGGCAAGGGTTGTCCTATCTCACCGTTTCTATTTTTATGAATCACTCAACTTCTTAATTCTTTAAATAAGTCCTGTACAAGGTATTTCCATAGCTGGTAAAGAAATTATTATAAGCCAGCTGGCTGACGAAACTACACTTTTTCTGAAAGACGCTGGTCAGATTCCCATATCGATCAATGTGATATAGAATCCATTTGGTATATGTTTTAACATTAATAAATGTGATCTCATGGCTGTCAAAGACTGTGGGACACCTTCATATTTTGGCATTCCAGTGAAAGAAGAACTTACTTATTTAGGCATAACCATTACTAAGGATCAGAAGTCTCGTGGCTTCCTACATTTTAACCCTCGTATTAAAAAAAAAACAGAAGAAGCTAAATCAATGGCTAAAGAGGGACTTATCTTTAAAAGGTAGAGTCCTAATAACCAAGGCCGAAGGCATCTCTAGACTAACATATGGCGTTCTATCTTTATATCTTGACGGTAAAATAAGCAAGGAGATAGACCAGATGCTTTTCAACTTTCTGTGGAGAAACCGTACCCATTATATTAGGAAAACTGTTGTAATGAACACTTATGAGAAAGGTGGGCTGAATTTTCTAGACTTTACTACCTTAAAATATTATTTAAGATCAATTGGATAAAACAATTCCTAAGAAGACCCACTTCTATGTGGAACTTTATTCCTCGTGTCTTCTCTACTTTTGGTGGCCTTTAACTTCATGTTAGTTTGCAATTATAATATTGGCAGTTCAAGTGAAACTCTGCTTTTCATCGGCAGGTTTTCTTGTCATGGTCCTTCATTTATAAGCATAATTTTTCTTCACACAGATATTATATATGGAATAAAATCGGGACATGTTGAATAAAAATACTTATTTGTTTTTAGAATATTGGTTCCGAAATAATATCCTATTGGTGTGACAACGTGTAAATGCAGAGGGTTTTTTACTTCGTTATAAGGATCATTTTACAAGATCCCAGTAACACTTAAAGATGTTGCCATTGTTTTAGACGCCATTCCCTCAGGTGTTGCTTTATTATTCAGGAACGTGTCAAGACCTGACCCTCAGAGCCTACCTTCCCTTGACCCTGCTGACTCATCAGTAGGAAAGATTTGTTTCTCTTTTGGTCCATTCAACAACAATAGCGCTATAGGAGCCTTGTTTCAACAGGATGTTGTATCTATACCTTATGTCATGCCTTATTGGAATGGTTTTATTGATAATGTCTGTTGGAACAAAGTTTGGATGTTGCCACATACATACCTACTTATTAAAATTATTCATAAATATTATCCTGCCAACCACTAGATTAAGTTTTTTTATCTCCAAATTGTACCTTTTGTAATGACCACCCAGAAACAGTGTTGCATCTTTTTCGGTATTGTATTCGTGTAAGGAATCTGTGGCAAGACATCAGTAGATTTATAACTGAACACATTTATGAAGATCTTACACTATTGTGGAGAGATGTACTTCTTGGATTCTTTACTTATGATATAAATGAGTTGAAACAATTTTATGTAATTAATTTCATTATTCTTTTGGCCAAATTTCATATTCACAAATGTACATTTACAAACAAAACAACATTTTATTACCTTAAATTGAACTACACTACCAGTCAAAAGTTTGGACACACCTTTTTTATTTATTTTTACTATTTTCTACATTGTAGAATAATAGTGAAGACATCAAAACTATAAAATAACACATATGGAATCATGTAGTAACCAACAAATTGTTAAACAAATCTAAATGTATTTTTTAGATTCTTCACAGTAGCCGCCCTTTGTCTTGATGACAGCTTTGCACACTGATGACGTCAGTGATCTTCAGGTCGTTCCTGAGTTCCCGATTTACAATTCTGAGTTAGATGAAAGTTCAAAACGTATTTCCTCAGTCGTAGCTCGTTTACCCGAGTTCCCAGTTGTCTTCACTAAAGACAGATTGTGAAGTTTCCCGAGTTAACAGTTGTTTTGAGCGTGGCACAAATCATGCTTCATTGACAGCAGGGCCAATGTTGAATGTTTATCATTTTAAAATGTGGAAAAGAGACCCTTAATTTTAGACGTGGTACCACACAGCCACTCCACTGAATAGCAGGCTAGTGATTGCTTTGCAATGCTTGCAGTTAGTCACTGAATCCTTCCAAACCACTCATTGTTGAATTTGACTACATCCTCATCAGCACATATATCACTCCAGTGTAAATTGCTAAATTGTAATTACTTTGCCACTATTGGCCTATTTATTGCCTTACCTTCTTACTTCATTTGCACACACTGTATACAGATTTTTCTATTGTGTTATTGACTGTATGTTTGTTTATCCCATGTGTAACTCTGTGTTGTTTTTGTCACACTGCTTTGCTTTATCTTGGCCAGGTCACAGTTGTAAATGAGAACTTGTGGCCTACCTGGTTAAATAAAGGTGAAATTAAAAAAACACTACAAGCTTGGCACACCTGCATTTGGGGAGTTTCTCCCATTCTTCTCTGTAGATCCTCTCAGGCTCTGTTTTTGCTTTGTCATTACGGGCTATTGTGCATAGATTGATGAGGGGAAAAAAATATTTAGTCTATTTTAGAATAAGGCTGTAACGTAACAAAATGTGGAGAAAGTCAATGGGTCTGAATACTTTCCGAAGGCACTGTATACAAAACTACATTCAACGGACGAATCTGGGTTTGGAGGATGTCAGGAGAACGCTACCTGCCCCAATGCATAGTGCCAACTGTAAAGTTTGGTGGAGGAGGAACAATGATCTGGGGCTGTTTTTCATGGTTCGGGCCCCTTAGTTCCAGTGAAGGGAAATCTGAACGCTACAGCATACAATGATATTCTAGATGATTCTGTACTTCCAACTTTGTGGCAACATTTTGGCGAAGGCCCTTTCCTGTTTCAGCATGAAACTAGCATGAAGCTAGCACCGGTGGAGACCAAAAGCCTCCTGACAGTTTTTCCAACAGAAAAACAACTTTCGGACTGGTCAAATCCGTAGCACGATGTGCATGAGCCTTTCAAACATGGCTCCGGCATTTCCGGCTCTCTCGAACGGGAGACGAAGGATGGAAAACAAACCATCAGGAGTGACAAAAGCAGACAACTCTTAGGCTCAGTTAGAGGGACCTGACAATATCCCTTCAGCAGATTAAACTTGCTAATGTACTTAGTAGCGCCAACACGGGTCCACACAATCGTTGACCCTGGGCAAAGGTCCGGCTTAGTAACGACATTAAGCCTCCAAAAATTGTAACAAAACCGCAGAGACCCATCCTAATATACAGGGCGAACTCCACAGACTGTTGCCATGTAGTGCCACGCCATGTTCAACCATGAACTCCACCTCACTGTGGAGCCTCTCTCTCTTTTCAGGGTTCACTCGATAGGCATGATGTTTGATCTGGGCCCAGTCCCCAACGTCAATGTCATGCTCCAGTACATTTGCCTGAGCTGGCACATCCGAGAACAAACCCTGATATTCCAAAAGCAGTGCAACAATGTCGCCCCTTTCCTCCGTTGACAAGTGTGCCAAATGGACATCAAGGTTATCTAGAGTTATTTAACCGTCCAACTGGCACAGTGTGTATTGGGCTTTCCTCCATCTTAGTCAACGGTGACAGCAGTGGCCATAGTCAGTTTCCCCCGACTTCTCCACCCGATTGTAGCGGAGGAAGTATGGTTTCAACACGTTGACATGACAACGGGTTCTCTTCTGTTGTTGATCAAAGGTTCTCTGTTTCTCAAAAAACTTGTGAGTTTTAGGAAACTATATAAAAAATATAAAAATTGAAAGACAAAAAGTGTGTTTTGTCTTATGTTTAATTGTTGACAGCCAGTAAATGCTATGTTAACATTGGAGAAGGCGACGCATTTAAGTAGCAACGCATTGAAGTTGATTATGTTGTGTAATGGAAGTTGTTTTCTGTTGGTGGTGAGCAAACTTGTCCAACAAAAATATAGGATATATTTGTTGTCTTAAGGGGAAGGTGTTACAGGTTTTTGTTTTTCCATTTTGAGGTTGAACTTTTAGGACGAAGGCATGTAGGGCGCACCGATTGGCATCACCTCGTTAGTCAGTATGTGTTACACCTGTTCTGGCTTGTCCATCTCGTTAGTCGGGAGGTTTTTCACCTGTTCTGGCCCAGGTACTATTTAAGTGGCTGGCCCAGTGCTCCACTTGTCTTGAGAAATGTGGAGAGTCAACACCTTTAATTGGCGCTCCCTAATTGAGTTCTAGAAAAACATTCCTTTGTCTGATCTTCCGTTTTCTTTTTGCTAAACTTTTTGGTTCGCTACCTGTTTAAGTTTGGCAAGGTTGTAGCAACCTCATGATGGGTATAGAAAATGGTATGTAGTAGCCTAAACCTATCAATGTTACATTGAGCTGGGTGAATATGAATGACAGTCATCCAATATGCTGGAGTAGAATTAAGGTTATGCTCATTAAAAAATGTAATTATCTTCCCTCATCTTAAACGGGACCGACGGTAACTGCTCACAGCGGAGTTATTTTCCTACCAAAGGCTGTGCATCTGTTGCAGGTCAATAATATATTAACGTTCATTTTAGAATGAAAGGCTACCAACGTTGCTCTATCAAATAGAATAACTCCTCGGGGTTTGGAATGAAATCTCTTATGCTAGTTAGCTAACTCATTTAGATGCAAGTAGCAACAGTTAACTACTAGTTATCTAAGAAAAGACAACTTACCCTTTTGTCCTTTCTCAATGTAATTTTAGTGTCGTCGCTAATTCTTGTTCCAGACTGTATTTAGTTATTTGGTCCTCAAACCGGAACACGCATCATCACACTCCCTCCCCTGATTGGTCGAGTAGGAGGGCCTTGTAGCTGTGGTAACTAGTGACGACCTGTTCGTTCGGAACCTGCAAAGACCAATACCAGAACGCAATAATGTTCCTAGAATAAGTACAATTGATGTTTGCAGTTACTATACGGAACAAAAATATGAAAGCAACATGTAAAGTGTTGGTCTCATATTTCATCAGCTGAAATAAAAGATCCCAGAAATTTCCCATATGCACAGAAAGCTTATTTCTCTCAAATTGTGTGCACAAATGTTTAAATCCCTGTTAGTGAGCATTTCTCCTTTGCCAAGATAATCCATCCACCTGACAAGTGTTGCATATCATGACCATTACATAGGTGTACCTTTTGCTGGGGACAAAATGCCACTCGAAATTGTGCAGTTTTGTTACACAAGTATTGAGGGAGCATGCAATTGGCATGCTGACTGCAGGAATGTCCACCAGAGCTGTTGCCAAAATATTGAATGTCCATTTCTCTACCATAAGCCACCTCCAATGTCATTTTAGAGCATTTGCCAGTACGTCCAGCCGGCCTCACAACCGCAGACTGTGTGTTACCATGCCAGCCAAGGACCTCAACATCCGGCTTCTTCACTTTTTGGAATCGTCTGATACCGGCCACCCGATGAAACAGTGTTTCTATCTGTAATTAAGTTCTTTTGTGGGAAAAACTCATCCTGATTGGCTGAGCCTGGCTCCCCATTGGGTGGACCCAAGCCCACCCATGGCTCCGCCCCTGCCCAGTCATGTGAAATCCATAGATTAGGGCCAAATGTATTTATTTAAATTGTAACTCAGAAAACTAATTGAAATTGTTGCATTTATATTTATCAACAAACATAAGACCGGCCTTATATATTTTTTTATTGTCATAAACTTGTACAAAACATAAAACAAAAAGATAGACAACGTTCTTCCCTAAATCAATGAATTCCCAATTAATCGTACGAGTCCCTCTCGTACGATAATCGACAGAGCGTAAGTAAAGCATCAATCCCAACATAAATAAATCTAAACCTTGTTGCTACAGTGCAAGACAGACCTGTTGCTTCCAGATCAGACATCAGGCAAATAAATGACAAGTAAAAAAAGTTTTGCCATGGTGACGGCGTCTTCCCCCTGCCACCACCATGGTGACGGCATCTTCCCCCTGCCACCACCATGGTGACGGCATCTTCCCCCTGCCACCACCATGGTGACGCCGTCTTCCCCCTGCCACCACCATGGTGACGGCGTCTTCCCCCTGCCACCACCATGGTGACGGCGTCTTCCCCCTGCCACCACCATGGTGACGGCGGCTTCCCCCTGCCACCACCATGGTGACGGCGGCTTCCCCCTGCCACCACCATGGTGACGGCGTCTTCCCCCTGCCACCACCATGGTGACGGCGGCTTCCCCCTGCCACCACCATGGTGACGCCGGCTTCCCCCTGCCACCACCATGGTGACGCCGTCTTCCCCCTGCCACCACCATGGTGACGCCGTCTTCCCCCTGCCACCACCATGGTGACGGCGTCTTCCCCCTGCCACCACCATGGTGACGGCGGCTTCCCCCTGCCACCACCATGGTGACGGCGTCTTCCCCCTGCCACCACCATGGTGACGGCGTCTTCCCCCTGCCACCACCATGGTGACGGCGTCTTCCCCCTGCCACCACCATGGTGACGCCGGCTTCCCCCTGCCACCACCATGGTGACGCCGGCTTCCCCCTGCCACCACCATGGTGACGGCGTCTTCCCCCTGCCACCACCATGGTGACGCCGTCTTCCCCCTGCCACCACCATGGTGACGGCGTCTTCCCCCTGCCACCACCATGGTGACGGCGTCTTCCCCCTGCCACCACCATGGTGACGGCGTCTTCCCCCTGCCACCACCATGGTGACGGCGTCTTCCCCCTGCCACCACCATGGTGACGGCGTCTTCCCCCTGCCACCACCATGGTGACGGCGGCTTCCCCCTGCCACCACCATGGTGACGGCGTCTTCCCCCTGCCACCACCATGGTGACGGCGTCTTCCCCCTGCCACCACCATGGTGACGGCGTCTTCCCCCTGCCACCACCATGGTGACGGCGTCTTCCCCCTGCCACCAGTGGTTTCAGACTACAGCAAAGCCTGGCTTTCAGGGGCCGCATGTATCAAGCATCTCAGACAGGGGTTGGAACCGGTTCAGGGAACAGAACTGAAAACAACGACATTTTACGAGGAACGAAAAGGGATCTCTAGTGTTCCGGAATAGAACCGTTATTTTCAAATCTTGATAACCGGTTAATTACGTTAATTTTTTTCCCTCCAAAATATTCCTAATGTATAGTATATAAATCTGTAATTAGGTGAAGTTATAATTCTCGTAATCACCTAAACACATTGGTGCTAATTGGGGGAATACATTTATTTAACTCTAAATGTTAAAACGATATTGATTTCACAGTTTTAAAAAGTAACGAAAAGGCACTATATAAACAAACTTTTTTCTGCTCGGAACACCGGAATGGAACATAAATAACAGCGTTCTGCTCGGAACACCGGAATGGAACGATTGGAAAATAATTTTGGTTCCAACCACTGCTCAGAGTAGGAGTGTTGATCCCGGATCAGGTCCCCCCCCCGTCCATATAATCAGAGGAGTGTTGATCCCGGATCAGGTCCCCCCCCCGTCCATATAATCAGAGGAGTGTTGATCCCGGATCAGGTCCCCCCCCGTCCATATAATCAGAGGAGTGTTGATCCCGGATCAGGTCCCCCCCCGTCCATATAATCAGAGGAGTGTTGATCTAGGATCAGGCCCCCCCGTCCATATAATCAGAGGAGTGTTGATCCCGGATCAGGTCCCCCCCCCGTCCATATAATCAGAGGAGTGTTGATCTAGGATCAGGTCCCCCCCCGTCCATATAATCAGAGGAGTGTTGATCTAGGATCAGGTCCCCTCCGTCCATATAATCAGAGGAGTGTTGATCTAGGATCAGGTCCCCCCCGTCCATATAATCAGAGGAGTGTTGATCTAGGATCAGGTCCCCCCCGTCCATATAACCAGAGGAGTGTTGATCTAGGATCAGGTCCCCCCCTCCGTCCATATGATCAGAGGAGTGTTGATCTAGGATCAGGTCCCCCCCCCCCGTCCATATAACCAGAGGAGTGTTGATCTAGGATCAGGTCCCCCCCCCCCCGTCCATATAACCAGAGGAGTGTTGATCTAGGATCAGGCCCCCCCCGTCCATATAACCAGAGGAGTGTTGATCTAGGATCAGGCCCCCCCCGTCCATATAATCTTATTCATTGTGTCCTGAAAGGCAAAACTGATCCTAAAGCAACACTCCTATTGTGAGAAGGTTCATCAATACGGCCCCATGTATTTCTAATGGTCTTCAAATAATTTCTGAGTCCAGTTTCCTTTAAACACTTTGTTGATCAGTGAACCAACTGTGCGTGTGCCCGTTCATCGGTCGATCTCTCCATCTTAATAACCTCCATCTCACTCTCAGTCCTTCTTGTCCTGTCTCTCCCTTCGCCTCTGGCGGGCCTCGGCGGCCATCTTGAGCAGTGAGAGCAGGATGGGGACACACATGGGCAGGAAGAGAGGGATGTAGATGGCAAACTTCTGATCGTCAGGGAAGTAGAGGAGGTGGAGGAGGGAGGGGTCGAAGAAGGCTCGTTCTGATTGGAGGATAGCTTCCTTACTGTACTGCAGGGCCAGGCCCAGGTTCCCCGCCTCCAACTGACCCACAGCCAACTGGAGAGAGGCAACTGCCGCCGACACCTGACGGACAGGAACAAGAGCCAATCACCAGTTAGAGACCATGACGATAGCAAGACAAGACTACTATTTCTCACACACACACACACACACACACACACACACACACACACACACACACACACACACACCCCTACACACACACACCCCTACCTGTTCTGCGATGTTGTCGTTGATGACGATGTTTCCTATCTGGTCCAGCAGCTGGGCCAATGAGGTGATGGTTGTCGTTGCCGTGGCAACGTTCTCTACACTGCGACTCCACAGGAGGCGATCCAACTCCCAGTCAGCCAATCCCGCGGGGCCACACGGGCCAACCAGGAAGCCAGGGGGAGGGGCTGACGACTGGACACCCAACATCAGCCTGATGGAGAGACAGAGGGGGGGTAGTTTGGCCAAACTGTTAAGTGGACACTGAACACCAAGTTGGAAGGAAGCGATTCATTTGGGTCCATCTGAACTTTTTGTCAGTGGATGGAAATTGTACGGTTGTCATCTCCACTGACAACCAACGTACGTCTCCCAATAAAGACTGGAAAACACAGATCAAATCAACATGCCAGTACTGACCGTAGCTGCGCTAGGAAGACTCCCATCACTCTGGTCATGTCTATGTTGATGTCAACAGGAAGCTCTGTCCCATTGACATTATACACCTAGAGAGAGAGGGAGAATACACGCCTTATTCACAAGACAGTGTGTGTGAGTATGTGATGCACAGTCCCTTCAGAAAGTATTCTCAACCCTTGACTTTTTCCACAGTTTGTTGTGTTACAGCCTGAATTTAAAATGGATTACATTGAGATTTTGTGTCACTGGCCTACACACAATAGCCCATAATGTCAAAGTGGAATTGTTTTTTCAGATTTCTTAACAAATTAATTAAAAATGAAAAGCTGAAATGTGCTGCGTCAATAAGTATTCCACCCCTTTGTTATGTCCTAAATACGTTCAGGAGTAAAAATGTGCTTTAACATGATTTTTGAATGACTACTGATAATTGTCAGAGATGAGGTAAGGTCCCTCAGTTGAGCTATGGATTTCAAGCACAAAGACCAGGGAGGTTTTCCAAAACCTCACAAAGAAGGGCACCTATTGGTAGATGGCAACAACAACAACAAAAAACAGACATTGAATATCCCTTTGAACATGGTGAAGTTATTGATTACACTTTGGATGGTGTATCAATACACCCAGTCACAACAAAGATACAGGCGTCCTTCCTAACTCAGTTGCCGTAGAGGAAGGAAACCATTCAGGGATTTCACCATGAGGCCAAAGGTGACTTTAAAACAGTTACAGAGTTACATGGCTGTGATAGGAGGAAACTGAGGATGGATCAACAACATTGTAGTTACTCCACAATACGAACCAAAATGACGGAGTGAAAAGGAAGCCTGTACAGAATACAAGTATTCCAAAACACGCATCCTGTTGACAACAAGGCACTAACGTAATACTGCAAAAAAAGTGGCAAAGCATTTATCCTGAATACCGAGTGTTATGTCTGGGGACAATCCAATACATTAATCAATTTTAATCCAACAACAAAATGTAGAAACAGTTAAAGGATGTGACTACTTTCTGAAGGCACTGTACATATATATGTGTGTGTGTGTGTGTGTGTGTGTGTGTGTGTGTGTGGGTTACCATGATGCCACCCCACCGCGGGGAGCTGAAGGCGTTGGAGTCGACAGTGTATTTGCGGTGGTCGGTGATGTAGAGGGGGGAGTGACGTGCGTCTGGAACGTACAGCAGGAAGTTCAGGACGGGGTTGGATGACGCGGCGCTGGAGCCTGGACACACACACACATACACACACACACACACACACACACACACACACACACACACACACACACACACACACACACACACACACACACACACACACACCAGTGACATTACTGTAACCGTTCGGTATGGGGACCTCGGTCCGCACTGTGAACCCCAATTAATTATATATAACATTTAAAAAACGATAGGCTATGCCTACACTGCGTTCTACGCCTCGAGTAAAACTGAGCTGAAAAAAAGCATTTCAGGACCCACATGCACCTTTTATTCAACATCCTAATCTTAAGGGGTGGATTTCAAACTCCTGTTGTGAGGCGCAGCCGGGAACTAGTTCTGTACGACGGCGGGTGGTGGGGTCGATAAACGGATTGGAGGATCCTCCATCACCGTTTTAAAACTTCAGGTTGGAAACATTTTAGTAGGAAATCAACTAAACTTTACCCCTACCTACAGTATACTGCTGTTACTGTCTATTATCTATCCTTTACCCCTACCTACAGTATACTGCTGTTACTGTCTATTATCTATCCTTTACCCCTACCTACAGTATACTGCTGTTACTGTCTATTATCTATCCTTTACCCCTACCTACAGTATACTGCTGCTACTGTCTATTATCTATCCTTTACCCCTACCTACAGTATACTGCTGCTACTGTCTATTATCTATCCTTTACCCCTACCTACAGTATACTGCTGTTACTGTCTATTATCTATCCTTTACCCCTACCTACAGTATACTGCTGTTACTGTCTATTATCTATCCTTTACCCCTACCTACAGTATACTGCTGTTACTGTCTATTATCTATCCTTTACCCCTACCTACAGTATACTGCTGTTACTGTCTATTATCTATCCTTTACCCCTACCTACAGTATACTGCTGTTACTGTCTATTATCTATCCTTTACACCTACCTACAGTATACTGCTGTTACTGTCTATTATCTATCCTTTACCCCTACCTACAGTATACTGCTGTTACTGTCTTATCTATCCTGTTGTCTAGTCACTTTATCCCTACCTATTTGTACATACCTACCTCAATTACCTCAATTACCTCAAACATCGACTCGGTACTGGTATTCCTTGTATATACCCATGTTATTTTCTACTTCCTGTATATAAACATGTTATTTTCTACTTCCTGTATATAGCCATGTTATTTTCTACTTCCTGTATATCTAAAACAACGTTATTTTCTACTTCCTGTATATATAGCCACATAATTTTCTACTTCCTGCATATATAACCTGCATATGTTATTTTCTGGTTATTTATATTCGTTATTCACTGTGTATTTATTCCTTGTGGTTTCTATTCATCTTTAACTCTGTATTGTTGGAAAAGGACCCGCGAGTATTTTACTGTTAGTCTACACCTGTTGTCTACGAAGCATGTGAGAAATACAACAGGATTTGATTTTGATAAACACACTATCCATCCCACCAGGCCAGTGTAATGACACACTACCCATCCCACCAGGCCAGTGTAATGACACACTACCCATCCCACCAGGCCAGTGAAATGACACACTACCTATCCCACCAGGCCAGTGTAATGACACACTACCCATCCCACCAGGCCAGTGTAATGACACACTACCTATCCCACCAGGCCAGTGTAATGACACACTATCCATCCCACCAGGCCAGTGAAATGACACACTATCCATCCCACCAGGCCAGTGAAATGACACACTACCTATCCCACCAGGCCAGTGTAATGACACACTATCCATCCCACCAGGCCAGTGTAATGACACACTACCCATCCCACCAGGCCAGTGTAATGACACACTATCCATCCCACCAGGCCAGTGAAATGACACACTACCTATCCCACCAGGCCAGTGTAATGACACACTATCCATCCCACCAGGCCAGTGAAATGACACACTACCTATCCCACCAGGCCAGTGTAATGACACACTACCTATCCCACCAGGCCAGTGAAATGACACACTACCTATCCCACCAGGCCAGTGTAATGACACACTACCCATCCCACCAGGCCAGTGTAATGACACACTATCCATCCCACCAGGCCAGTGTAATGACACACTATCCATCCCACCAGGCCAGTGAAATGACACACTATCCATCCCACCAGGCCAGTGTAATGACACACTACCCATCCCACCAGGCCAGTGTAATGACACACTACCTATCCCACCAGGCCAGTGAAATGACACACTACCCATCCCACCAGGCCAGTGTAATGACACACTATCCATCCCACCAGGCCAGTGAAATGACACACTATCTATCCCACCAGGCCAGTGAAATGACACACTACCCATCCCACCAGGCCAGTGAAATGACACACTATCCATCCCACCAGGCCAGTGAAATGACACACTACCTATCCCACCAGGCCAGTGTAATGACACACTATCCATCCCACCAGGCCAGTGTAATGACACACTATCCATCCCACCAGGCCAGTGAAATGACACACTACCCATCCCACCAGGCCAGTGAAATGACACACTATCCATCCCACCAGGCCAGTGTAATGACACACTATCCATCCCACCAGGCCAGTGAAATGACACACTACCCATCCCACCAGGCCAGTGTAATGACACACTACCCATCCCACCAGGCCAATGTAATGACACACTACCCATCCCACCAGGCCAGTGTAATGACACACTATCCATCCCACCAGGCCAGTGTAATGACACACTATCCATCCCACCAGGCCAGTGTAATGACACACTACCCATCCCACCAGGCCAGTGTAATGACACACTACCCATCCCACCAGGCCAATGTAATGACACACTACCCATCCCACCAGGCCAGTGTAATGACACACTATCCATCCCACCAGGCCAGTGTAATGACACACTACCCATCCCACCAGGCCAGTGTAATGACACACTATCCATCCCACCAGGCCAGTGTAATGACACACTACCCATCCCACCAGGCCAGTGTAATGACACACTATCCATCCCACCAGGCCAGTGAAATGTTGTATTGCATGGCACAGATTTGGGTCCTGAATGGTGTTCGTAGAAAGTGACTGAAAGTGCCTTCAAAAAGTATTCATACCCCTCGACTTGTGTTACAGCCTGAATTTAAATATATTGTTTTTCTCACATATCTACACAGAATACCACATAATGACAAAGGGAAAACATTTTCGCAAATTTATGGAAAATGAAAGAGAAATATCTAATTTTCACTGTATCATTATGGGGTACGGTGTGTAGATGGGTTACTGTGTGTAGATGGGTTACTGTGTGTAGATGGGTTACTGTGTGTAGATGGGTTACTGTGTGTAGATGGGTTACTGTGTGTAGATGGGTTACTGTGTGTAGATGGGTTACTGTGTGTAGATGGGTTACTGTGTGTAGATGGGTTACTGTGTGTAGATGGGTTACTGTGTGTAGATGGGTTACTGTGTGTAGATGGGTTACTGTGTGTAGATGGGTTACTGTGTGTAGATGGGTTACTGTGTGTAGATGGGTTACTGTGTGTAGATGGGTTACTGTGTGTAGATGGGTTACTGTGTGTAGTTGGGCGAGATGTTATTTGTGTTTCCACACAGCTGTCTATATAAGTTCCAACAGTTGACAGTGCATGTCAGAGCAAAAACCAATCTATGAGGTCGAAGGAATAGTCCGTAGAGCTTCGAGACAGGATTGTGTCGAGGCACAGATCTGGGGATGGGTACCAAAAAATGTCTGCAGCATTGAAGAAAGAAGTTTGTAATCACTAATACTCTTCCTAGAGCTGGCCTCCCGGCAAAACTGAGCAATCTGGGGAGAAGGGCCTTGGTCAGGGAGATGACCAAGAACCCAATGGTTACTGATAGAGCTCCAGAGTTCCTTTGTGGAGATGGGAGAACCTTCCAGAAGGACAACCATCTCTGCAGCACTCCACCAATCAGGCCTTTATGGTAGAGTGACCAGACGGATGCCACTCCTCAGTAAAAGGCACATGACAGCCCACTTGGAGTTTGCCGAAAGGCACCTAAAGACTCTCAGACCATGAGAAACAAGATTCAATCGGATGAAACCAAGATTCAACTCTTTGGCCTGAATGCCAAGCGTCACGTCTGGAGGAAACCTGGCACCATCCCTACGGTGAAGCATGGTGGTGGCAGCATCATGCTGTGGGGATGTTTTCCAGAGGCAGGGACTGGGAGAATTGTCAGGATGAGGAAAAGATGAACGGAGCAAAGTACAGAGAGATCCTTGATGAAAACCTGCTCCAGAGCACTCAGGACCTCAGACTGGAGGCGAAGGTTCACCTTCCAACAGGACAACAACCCTAAGCACACAGCTAAGACAACGCAGGAGTGGCTTTGGGACAAGTGTCTGAACGTCCTTGGGTGGCCCAGCCATAGCCTGGACTTGAACCCGATCGAACATATCTGGAGAAACCTGTAAATAGCTGTGCAGTGACAGCTACCTGACAAATCTTGAGAGGATCTGCATAGAATGGGAGAAACTCCTCAAATACAGATGTGCCAAACTTGTAGCGTCATACCCAAGAAGACAAGGCGGTACTTACTGCCAAAGGTGCTTCAACAAAGTACTGAGTAAAGGGTCTGAATAGTTATGTAAATGTGATATCAGTTTTATATTATTAATACATTTGTAAAAATTTCTAAAAACCTGTTTTTGCTTTGTCATTATGGGGTCATTATGGGGTATTGTGATGTCATTATGGGGTATTGTGATGTCATTATGGGGTATTCTGTGTAGATTGATGAGGGAAAAAACGATTTAATCCATTTTAGAATAAGGCTGTAACGTAACAAAACGTGGATAAAGTCAATGGGTCTGAATACTTTCTGAATGCACCATACATAGAGTTAGCTGTATGTGTGCGTATATACAAATGGTTGTGTGTTCTCACCCAGCCTGGCCTCTACGGGGTTAATGACGTGAGACAGGCTGTCAGCGTTGAGTGTGTAGGCGTTGAGGGAGGGGTCATATCGTGGGTTGACTCCTAGGACAGCGTAGTAGAGGATCTGTGAGTCCAGACTGAAGTCGGCCACCGGGGCCAGCTTAGACAGGAGAGGCTGGATATAACTCTGGACTGCCGCCTCTATGTCCCAGTGCAGATGGTGAGACACAGGGTCAGGGTTCAACAGGCTGAAGGTTATTTCATAACCTGCAGGGGGGGAGAGAGAGAGAATGGAGAATCATTATACCATCTACACCACTGAGAATCATTGTACCATCTACACCACTGAGAATCATTGTACTGTCTAAACCAGTGAGAATCATTGTACCGTCTAAACCAGTGAGAATCATTATACCATCTACACCACTGAGAATCATTGTACCATCTAAACCACTGAGAATCATTATACCATCTACACCACTGAGAATCATTGTACCATCTAAACCACTGAGAATCATTATACCATCTACACCACTGAGAATCATTGTACCATCTAAACCACTGAGAATCATTGTACCATCTACACCACTGAGAATCATTGTACCATCTACACCACTGAGAATCACTGTACCATCTACACCCCTGAGAATCACTGTACCATCTACACCCCTGAGAATCACTGTACCATCTACACCACTGAGAATCATTGTACCATCTACACCACTGAGAATCATTGTACCATCTAAACCACTGAGAATCATTGTACCATCTAAACCACTGAGAATCATTGTACCATCTACACCCCTGAGAATCACTGTACCATCTACACCAGTGAGAATCATTATACCATCTACACCACTGAGAATCAGTGTACCATCTACACCACTGAGAATCATTGTACCATCTACACCACTGAGAATCATTGTACCATCTACACCACTGAGAATCATTGTACCATCTACACCACTGAGAATCATTACACTAGCACCTCCTTCAACCCTCCGTTTCTACAGGATTGAGATCTGGGCTTTGACTCGGCCATTCCATAACCCTCCATTGTTTTATGTTTGAGCCATTCCGTTGTGGATTTGCTCCTGTGTTTTGGACCATTGTCCTGTTGCAAGATCCATTTTGGGTTCAGCTTTTTGACAGATGTCCTCACATTCTCCTCCTGTATTCTCTGGTACAATGTGGATTGATGGTTGACTCAATGATGGCAAGCTGGCCAGGCCCTGAGGCAGCACGCTCTATGGTTGGTGTGAGGTTCTTCTGTTCAAAGGCAGTGTTTTGTTTTCAGCAAACATGACTTCTGGCCAAACAACTCCACCTTTGACTCATCTGTCCAGAGCACATTGTTCTTCCCCCAGGTGTTGTCTGGCCAACTACAGTCGTCACCTTTGACTCATCTGTCCAGAGCACATTGTTCTTCCCCCAGGTGTTGTCTGGCCAACTACAGTCGTCACCTTTGACTCATCTGTCCAGAGCACATTGTTCTTCCCCCGGGTGTTGTCTGGCCAACTACAGTCGTCACCTTTGACTCATCTGTCCAGAGCACATTGTTCTTCCCCCAGGTGTTGTCTGGCCAACTACAGTTGTGCATTTCTATTCTGTTTTTGAGAGCAGAAGCTTCTTCCTTCCTGACCTCATGTAGACCAAGTCTCTTTCTGATAGTTGACTCATGCAGTTCAACAGTGATTGTGGCAAGAGATGCCTGTAGATTCCTTGATGTTATCCTGGGGGTTCTGACGGATTTATTTCTTATCTTTCGGTCAGCTCTTGGGCTGAATTTGGTGGGACTTCCAGACTGCCAATGGTCTGGAATTTTCTCCATCTATAAATGATCACTCAGACACTGGAATGATTGACCTCAAAATTGCTTGGAAATGTCTCTGAAACTCCTCCCAGACTCATGGGCCTCAACAATCTTCCTTCTGAGTGCCTCAGAGAGCTCTTTTGGTCTTGGCATAACGTGTTACCACACACCTGTAGGGTTAAGACCAAACCAGACCCAGATTCTGAACGCCATGGAAGGCTGGACCCAACCAAACCAGACCAGGTGTCTGATCTTCATGGAAGGCTGGACCCAACCAAACCAGGCCACGTTTCTGATCTTCATGGAAGGCTGGACCCTACCAAACCAGGCCAAGTTTCCGATCTTCATGGAAGGCTGGAACCTACCAAACCAGACCCAGTTTCTGATCTTCATGGAAGGCTGGACCCTACCAAACCAGACCACGTTTCTGATCTTCATGGAAGGCTGGACCCTACCAAACCAGGTGTCTGATCTTCATGGAAGGCTGGACCCAACCAAACCAGACCAAGTGTCTGATCTTCATGGAAGGCTGGACCCAACCAAACCAGACCAAGTGTCTGATCTTCATGGAAGGCTGGACCCTACCAAAACAGACCACGTTTCTGATCTTCATGGAAGGGTGGACCCTACCAAACCAGACCACGTTTCCGATCTTCATGGAAGGCTGGACCCTACCAAACCAGACCAAGTTTCTGATCGTCATGGAAGGCTGGACCCTACCAAACCAGACCAGGTTTCCAATCTTCATGGAAGGCTGGACCCTACCAAACCAGACCAAGTTTCTGATCTTCATGGAAGGCTGGACCCTACCAAAACAGACCAAGTTTCTGATCTTCATGGAAGGCTGGACCAACCAAACCAGACCAAGTTTCTGATCTTCATGGAAGGCTGGACCCTACCAAACCAGACCAAGTTTCTGATCTTCATGGAAGGCTGGACCCTACCAAAACAGACCAAGTTTCTGATCTTCATGGAAGGCTGGACCAACCAAACCAGACCAAGTTTCTGATCTTCATGGAAGGCTGGACCCTACCAAACCAGACCAAGTTTCTGATCTTCATGGAAGGTTGGACCCTACCAAGTTGCTCTCTAATGTTTCCCAAGCATCACCTGTTTTGGTGCACCTGATTCTTTAGTCATGTGATGGAATGATAAAGGTAGGGGTGTACCAAGGTTTCCGTGGACGATAAAATAAATGAAAAGTCTATTGCTACACAATAATTAGCCTCGAATTAACTTGCGTTTGGGCGGACCGGTTTTGGAGAAAGAATCCCCTCTCGACGGGCACACTGGAAACGGATAATCAACACAGTTCTGCCCAGTCGGACACGTTAGCTGAAGTCCCTTATGAGGACCTCCTCTCTTCTGTGTGAGTTATAATAGAAACACACAGGACACGAATGTCCCAGCAGCTAGAGGATTTATTATCCTACGAAGTTGGAGCACATCAACTAACCTGGACTAACCTGGACTAGGGTTAACTAGGGGTTAGGACTAACCTGGATTAGGGTTAACTAGGGGTTAGGACTAACTAGGGGTTAGGACTAACCTGGACTAGGGTTAAGACTAACCTGGACTAGGGTTAACTAGGGGTTAGGACTAACCTGGACTAGGGGTTAGGACTAACCTGGACTAGGGTTAAGACTAACCTGGACTAGGGTTAACTAGGGGTTAGGACTAACCTGGACTAGGGTTAACTAGGGGTTAGGACTAACCTGGACTAGGGTTAAGACTAACCTGGACTAGGGTTAACTAGGGGTTAGGACTAACCTGGACTAGGGTTAACTAGGGGTTAGGACTAACCTGGACTAGGGTTAACTAGGGGTTAGGACTAACCTGGGCTGGACTTGAAGGCTCTCATGCTGTCGGCCAGACCCTCCCTGCTACTGTAGTCGAGGCGAACGCGGTCGCTAAGGGCAGCGGTGATGTCACTGTGGCTGAATGACATGACCTTGAGAACCTGTTGTACCTGGGCCTCCAAGTGGACTAGCACCTCCTTCAGGCCGACGCCCACTCTCATTGGCCTACCCGCACGCAGCAACGCCGTCCGCCTCTGACCCACGTACACACTGACACCCTGGAACAAGAATTATAAGAATTTGTTCTTAACTGACTTGCCTAGTTAAATAAAGGTGAAAAAAATAAATAATTAAAACCACATCATATTATATGTATAGTACCAGTCAAAAGTTTGGACACACCTCATTCTAGGGTTTTTCTTAATTTTTACATTGTAGAATAATAGTGAAGACATCAAAACTATGAAATAACACATATGGAATCATGTAGTAACCATAAAAGTGTTAAAAAAATGAAAATATATTTTATATTTGAGATTCTTTAAAGTAGCCACCCTTTGCCTTGATGACAGCTTTGTACACTCTTGGTATTCTCTCAACCAGCCTCATAAGGAATGCTTTTCCAACAGTCTTGATGGAGTTCCCACATGCTGAGCCCTTATTGGCTGCATTTCCTTCACTCTGCGGTCCGACTCATCCCAAACCATCTCAAATGGGTTGAGGTCGGGTGATTGTGGATGCCAGGTCATCTGATGCAGCACTCCATCACTCTCCTTCTTGGCCAAATATCCCTTACACAGCCTGGAGGTGTGTTGGGTCACTGTCCTGTTGAAAAACAACTGATAGTCAAACTAACCGCAAAACAGATGAGACGGCGTATCGCTGCAGAATGCTGTGGTAGCGGTGCTGGTTAAGTGTGCCTCAGACCAAAGGACACATTTCCACCAGTCTAATGTCCATTGCTTGTGTTTCTTGGCCCAAGCAAGTCTCTTCTTATTATTGGTGTCCTTTAGAAGTGGTTTCTTTGCAGCAATTCAACCTTGAAGGCCTGATTCACACAGTCTCCTCTGAACAGTTGATGTTGAGATGTGTCTGTTCCTTGAACTCTGTGAAGCGTTTATTTGGGCTGCAATTTCTGAGGCTGGTAACTCTAATGAACTTATCCTCTGCAGCAGAGGTAACTCTGGGTCTTCCTTTCCTGTGGCGGTCCTCATGAGAGCCAGTTTCATCATAGTGCTTGATGGTTTTTGCGACTGCACTTGAAGAAACTTTCAAAGTTCTTGAAATGTTCCATATTGACTGACCTTCATGTCTTAAAGTAATGATGGACTGTTGTTTCTCTTTGCTTATTAGAGCGGTTCTTGCCATAATATGGACTTGGTCTTTAACCAAATAGGGATATCTTCTGTATACCACCCCTACATTGTCACAACACAACTGATTGGCTGAAATTCATTAACGAAAGAAATTCCACAAATTAACTTTTAACAAGGCACACCTACTAATTGAAATGCATTCCAGGTGAGAGAATGCCAAGAGTGTGCAAAGCTATCATCAAGGAGGCAAAGGGTGGCTACTTTGAAGAATCTCAAATATTTAAAAAAACATTTGGTCACTACATGACACCACGTGTTATTTCATCGTTTTGATGTCTTCACTATTATTCTACAATGTAGAAAATAATAAACATAAAGAAAAACCATAGAATGAGTAGGTGTCCAAACTTTTGACTGGTACTGTATATAAAACACACGCAATATTATAGACAAGCACACATTCAAGATAATCAATATTATAACAGCAGCACTGTAGAAACTTACATTACAACTTACATTACAACGGAACGACTTGATTAGCGTAGTGTTAGCTAGCTACATAGTTGTCTTTGCTGTCCTTGTATCCAAGATAATTGTGTAGTTTAGAGAAATTGTCGAGGTTACCTAGCCAGCTACACTTTCAAACAAAGTCAACAACGCAGCCACTGCTAGCCAGCCTACTTCACCAGCCAGCAGTACTATATCATTTTAGTCAATAAGACAATAAGACGATATTTTTGCAACGTAAGCTTAACTTTCTGAACATTCGAGACGTGTAGTCCACTTGTCATTCTAATCTCCTTTGCATTAGCGTAGCCTCTTCTGTAGCCTGTCAACTATGTGTCTGTCTATCCCTCTTCTCTCCTCTCTGCACAGACCATACAAACGCTCCACACCGCGTGGCCGCCGCTACTCTAACCTGGTGGTTCCAGCGCGCACGACCCACGTGGAGTTCCAGGTCTCCGGCAGCCTCTGGAACTGCCGATCTGCGGCCAACAAGGCAGAGTTCATCTCAGCCTATGCTTCCCTCCAGTCCCTCGACTTCTTGGCACTGACGGAAACATGGATTACCACTGATAACACTGCTACTCCTACTGCTCTCTCCTCGTCTGCCCACGTGTTCTCGCACACCCCGAGAGCTTCTGGTCAGCGGGGTGGTGGCACTGGGATCCTCATCTCTCCCAAGTGGACATTCTCTCTTTCTCCCCTTACCCATCTGTCTATCGCCTCCTTTGAATTCCATGCTGTCACAGTTACCAGCCCTTTCAAGCTTAACATCCTTATCATTTATCGCCCTCCAGGTTCCCTTGGAGAGTTCATCAATGAGCTTGACGCCCTGATAAGTTCCTTTCCTGAGGATGGCTCACCTCTCACAGTTCTGGGTGACTTTAACCTCCCCACGTCTACCTTTGACTCATTCCTCTCTGCCTCCTTCTTTCCACTCCTCTCCTCTTTTGACCTCACCCTCTCACCTTCCCCCCCTACTCACAAGGCAGGCAATACGCTTGACCTCATCTTTACTAGATGCTGTTCTTCCACTAATCTCATTGCAACTCCCCTCCAAGTCTCCGACCAGTACCTTGTATCCTTTTCCCTCTCGCTCTCATCCAACACTTCCCACACTGCCCCTACTCGGATGGTATCGCGCCGTCCCAACCTTCGCTCTCTCTCCCCCGCTACTCTCTCCTCTTCCATCCTATCATCTCTTCCCTCTGCTCAAACCTTCTCCAACCTATCTCCTGATTCTGCCTCCTCAACCCTCCTCTCCTCCCTTTCTGCATCCTTTGACTCTCTATGTCCCCTATCCTCCAGGCCGGCTCGGTCCTCCCCTCCTGCTCCGTGGCTCGACGACTCATTGCGAGCTCACAGAACAGGGCTCCGGGCAGCCGAGCGGAAATGGAGGAAAACTCGCCTCCCTGCGGACCTGGCATCCTTTCACTCCCTCCTCTCTACATTCTCCTCTTCTGTCTCTGCTGCTAAAGCCACTTTCTACCACTCTAAATTCCAAGCATCTGCCTCTAACCCTAGGAAGCTCTTTGCCACCTTCTCCTCCCTCCTGAATCCTCCTCCCCCTCCTCCCCCCTCCTCCCTCTCTGCGGATGACTTCGTCAACCATTTTGAAAAGAAGGTCGACGACATCCGATCCTCGTTTGCTAAGTCAAACGACACCGCTGGTTCTGCTCACACTGCCCTACCCTGTGCTTTGACCTCTTTCTCCCCTCTCTCTCCAGATGAAATCTCGCGTCTTGTGACGGCCGGCCGCCCAACAACCTGCCCGCTTGACCCTATCCCCTCCTCTCCAGACCATTTCCGGAGACCTTCTCCCTTACCTCACCTCGCTCATCAACTCATCCTTGACCGCTGGCTACGTCCCTTCCGTCTTCAAGAGAGCGAGAGTTGCACCCCTTCTGAAAAAACCTACACTCGATCCCTCCGATGTCAACAACTACAGACCAGTATCCCTTCTTTCTTTTCTCTCCAAAACTCTTGAACGTGCCGTCCTTGGCCAGCTCTCCTGCTATCTCTCTCAGAATGACCTTCTTGATCCAAATCAGTCAGGTTTCAAGACTAGTCATTCAACTGAGACTGCTCTTCTCTGTGTCACGGAGGCGCTCCGCACTGCTAAAGCTAACTCTCTCTCCTCTGCTCTCATCCTTCTAGACCTATCGGCTGCCTTTGATACTGTGAACCATCGGATCCTCCTCTCCACCCTCTCCGAGCTGGTCATCTCCGGCGCGGCCCACGCTTGGATTGCGTCCTACCTGACAGGTCGCTCCTACCAGGTGGCGTGGCGAGAATCTGTCTCCGCACCACGTGCTCTCACCACTGGTGTCCCCCAGGGCTCTGTTCTAGGCACTCTCCTATTCTCGCTATACACCAAGTCACTTGGCTCTGTCATATCCTCACATGGTCTCTCCTATCATTGCTATGCAGACGACACACAATTAATCTTCTCCTTTCCCCCCTCTGATAACCAGGTGGCGAATCGCATCTCTGCATGTCTGGCAGACATATCAGTGTGGATGACGGATCACCACCTCAAGCTGAACCTCGGCAAGACGGAGCTGCTCTTCCTCCCGGGGAAGGACTGCCCGTTCCATGATCTCGCCATCACGGTTGACAACTCCATTGTGTCCTCCTCCCAGAGTGCTAAGAACCTTGGCGTGATCCTGGACAGCACCCTGTCGTTCTCAACTCACATCAAGGCGGTGACCCGTTCCTGTAGGTTCATGCTCTACAACATTCGCAGAGTACGACCCTGCCTTACACAGGAAGCGGCGCAGGTCCTAATCCAGGCACTTGTCATCTCCCGTCTGGATTACTGCAACTCGCTGTTGGCTGGGCTCCCTGCCTGTGCTATTAAACCCCTACAACTCATCCAGAACGCCGCAGCCCGTCTGGTGTTCAACCTTCCCAAGTTCTCTCACGTCACCCCGCTCCTCCGCTCTCTCCACTGGCTTCCAGTTGAAGCTCGCATCCGCTACAAGACCATGGTGCTTGCCTACGGAGCTGTGAGGGGAACGGCACCTCCGTACCTTCAGGCTCTGATCAGGCCCTACACCCAAACAAGGGCACTGCGTTCATCCACCTCTGGCCTGCTCGCCTCCCTACCTCTGAGGAAGTACAGTTCCCGCTCAGCCCAGTCAAAATTGTTCGCTGCTCTGGCACCCCAATGGTGGAACAAACTCCCTCACGACGCCAGGTCAGCGGAGTCAATCACCACCTTCCGGAGACACCTGAAACCCCACCTCTTTAAGGAATACCTAGGATAGGATAAAGTAATCCTTCTAACCCCCCCTCCCCCTTAAAAGAGTTAGATGCACTATTGTAAAGTGGTTGTTCCACTGGATGTCATAAGGTGAATGCACCAATTTGTAAGTCGCTCTGGATAAGAGCGTCTGCTAAATGACTTAAATGTAAATGTAAATAGACAAACACACATTCAAGATAATCAATATTATAGACAAACACACATTCAAGATAATCAATATTATAGACAAACACACATTCAAGATAATCAATATTACGTGTATTTGTGTTCTCACCTCAGGTAGCAGTGTGGAGGATTCTGGGACCACATAGATGACCACAGAGCCACAGGGGCTCTCACTGAGCAGATGAAGAGATTGATCAGTCTCTGGGGGGGGGGGGCCGAGAGAGCGAGAGGAGTGTGAGGAGAGAGAGAGATGATAAATAATGACAGTTTCTATTCTCGATCTGAAGAAACGACACCCAGCTGATAGGCTGAGGCAGCCACTGACCTGCAGCAGTGGGCTGGTTCAGGGCATCTTCCTCCATGATGGTAGCTGTCCTGTATCTAGTCTCATACCTGTAACTCAACCCTGTGGTCTCTGGAGGAGAGGATATGGGAGAGGGGAGGCAAGGGAGAGAGAGACAGGAGGGAGGGAGAGAGAGGGGGGAGAGAGGGAGGAGAGAGGTGGGAGGATATGGGAGAGGGGAGGCAAGGGAGAGAGAGACAGGAGGGAGGGAGAGAGAGGGGGGAGAGAGGGAGGAGAGAGGTGGGAGGATATGGGAGAGGGGAGGCAAGGGAGAGAGAGACAGAGGGAAAGGAGGGAGGGAAAGGAGGGAGGGAGAGTGATGAGAGGGAGGAGAGAGAGGGCGAGAGAGGGGGAGAGAGAGCGAGAGAGAGAGCGATGTTAATATTCAGTGGTGCTGACACCTTTTTGATTGTTTGGTTGAGCGGCTGTTGGTTGACTGAGATTTCTTTAGTCAGGCAGTAGCAAAAAAAATATGGTGAACAAGACAGCTGTCTGATTGGTGCATGTCATTATCATTAGTAGACTTAGTATAGAACCACCATGTCATTATCATTAGTAGACTTAGTATAGAACCACCATGTCATTATCATTAGTAGACTTAGTATAGAACCACCATGTCATTATCATTAGTAGACTTAGTATAGAACCACCAGGTCATTATCATTAGTAGACTTAGTATAGAACCACCAGGTCATTATCATTAGTAGACTTAGTATAGAACCACCAGGTCATTATCATTAGTAGACTTAGTATAGAACCACCATCTCGTGGTATCCCCAGAACCACCACCCCTCGTGGTATCCCCAGAACCACCACCCCTCGTGGTATCCCCAGAACCACCACCCCTCGTGGTATCCCCAGAACCACCACCCCTCGTGGTATCCCCAGAACCACCACCCCTCGTGGTATCCCCAGAACCACCACCCCTCGTGGTATCCCCAGAACCACCACCCCTCGTGGTATCCCCAGAACCACCACCCCTCGTGGTATCCCCAGAACCACCACCCCTCGTGGTATCCCCAGAACCACCACCCCTCGTGGTATCCCCAGAACCACCACCCCTCGTGGTATCCCCAGAACCACCACCCCTCGTGGTATCCCCAGAACCACCACCCCTCGTGGTATCTCCAGAACCACCCCTCCCCTCTCACCGTCCACAGTGTGCTCCTCCAGGCGTGTGTGTGTGGGATCAATCTTCTTCTGGTGTTCAGCAGTCAGAGTTCCTCTAGAGAACACCACCTCCACTTCCACACTCAACTGGAGCTGTAACACACAGAGCTCTGTTAACTTCTCATGGCTGGGGGGCAGTATTGAGTAGCTTGGATGAATAAGGTGCCCAGAGTAAACACCCTGCTACTCAAGCCCAGAAGCCAAGATATGCATATTATTAGTAGATTTGGATAGAAAACACTCTGAAGTTTCTAAAACTGTTTGGATGATGTCTGTGAGTATAACAGAACTCATATGGCAGGCAAAAACCTGAGAAAAAATCCAACTAGGAAGTGGGAAATCTGAGGTTAGTAGTTTTTCAAGTCATTGCCTATCGAATACACAGTGTCTATGGGGTCATATTGCACTTCCTACGACTTCCACTAGATGGCAACAGTCTGAACCTTGTTTCAGGCTTCTACTGTGAAGGGGGGGAAAATAAGAGCTGTTTGACTAAGGGGTCTGGCAGAAGGCCATGAGCTCAGTCAGGCGTGCGCCCATGAGAGGTAGCTGCGTTCCTTTTCATTTCTAAAGACAAAGGAATTGTCCGGTTGGAATATTATTGAAGATTTATGGTAAAAACATCCTAAACATTGATTCTATACATCGTTTGACATGTTTTTACGAACTGTAATGGAACTTTTTGACTTTTCGTCTGGCCTGCGCCTCGTGAATTTGGATTTGTGAACTAAACGCGAACAAAAAGGAGGTATATGGACTTTATCGAACAAAACAAACATTTATTGTGGAACTGGGATTCCTGGGAGTGCATTCTGATGAAGATCATCAAAGGTAAGTGAATATTTATAATGCTATTTCTGACTTCTGTTGACTCCACAACATGGCAGGTATCTGTATGGCTTGTTTTGGTCTCTGAGCACTGCACTCAGATTATTGCATGGTGTGCTTTTTCCGTAAATCTTTTTTCAAATCTGACACAGCGGTTGCATTAAGGAGAAGTTTATCTATAATTCCATGCATAACACTTGTATCTTTTATCAATGTTTATTATGAGTATTTCTGTAAATTGATGTGGCTCTCTGCAAAATCACGGGATGTTTTGGAAGCAAAACATTACTGAACATAACGCGCCAATGTAAACTGAGATTTTTTGGATATAAATATGAACTTTATCGAACAAAACACACATGTATTGTGTAACATGAAGTCCTATGAGTGTCATCTGATGAAGATCATCAAAGGTTAGTGATTAATTTTAACTCTATTTCTGCTTTTTGTGACTCCTCTCTTTGGCTGGACAAATGGCTGTGTTTTTCTGTGACTAGGTGCTGACCTAACATAATCGCATGGTATGCTTTCGTCATAGAGCCTTTTTGAAATCGGACACTGTGGTGGGATTAACAACAAGTTTAAAATGGTGTATAATACTTGTATGTTTGAGGAATTTTAATTATGAGATTTCTGTTGTTTGAATTTGGCGCCCTGCACTTTCACTGGCTGTTGTCATATCGATCTCTCTCTCTCTCTCTCACACACATCTCTGTTAACTATCTCTCCTCTCACACACAGCTGTGTTACCTGCAGCTGAGCTAGCTGGTTGATCTGGGTGACAGGTAGCCATGCCCTGTATGTCTCAGTGGTCTTCCACCACAAGGGAACTCCCACAGCGATCACCACCACTGCTATGGCCAGGGCCGCCAGACGCCCTCGGTGACGCTCTGCAACACACACATTATATGAGACTACCAGGGAACTCCCACAGCGATCCACAGCCTGTGGGTCATCTATTTATTTATTATTTAACCTTTATTTAACCAGGTAGGCTAGTTGAGAACACCTTTATTTAACCAGGTAGACCAGTTAACCAGGTAGGCTAGTTGAGAACAAGTTCTCATTTACAACTGCGACCTGGCCAAGATAAAGCAAAGCAGTGGGACACAAACAACAACACAGAGTTACACATGGAATAAACAAGCGTACAGTCAATAACACAATAAGAAAAAAAGAAAGTCTATATACAGTGTGTGCAAATGGCATGAGGAGGTAAGGCAATAAATAGGCCATAGTAGCGAAGTAATTACAATTTAGCAGATTAACACTGGATTGACAGATGAGCAGATGATGATGTGCAAGTAGTGATACTGGTGTGCAAAAAAGCAGAAAAGTAAATAAAAACAATATGGGGATGAGGAAGGTAGATTGGATGGGTTATTTACAGATGGGCTATGTACAGCGATCGGTTATCTGCTCAGATAGCTGATGTTTAAAGTTAGTAAGCCAAATGTAAGTCTCCAGCCATCTACTGACGGGTCATCTACAGCCATCTGAAAGGTCCCTTACCTTTCATATCAACAATAAATTATCTTTTAAATAAAAAAGATACACTTACTGTATCTGTTTTGCACAAATTCATAAGGCTGTGGGCATCCAGCCGAGGAACCCCACTTCCTCCCAAGTTAACGTTATCTTTCCATAGATGTTCGGAGCACACTAGATAACTGGCACTGTGGTCAACTCTGCCTAAACAAGCGCAGTAACATGGAGATATGGCCGTATGGGAGAACTAACCCTATAGAAAAAGACGTGTAGTAATTTAACCTTTTGGTTTTTTTTTTAATGATTATTTCTCGCTGATATGAAAGATACGTTCCTTATGTTTCCAAAACCGTACTTCGAGTTACCGTTCAGACCGCGCGTCGGGACTGTTAAACAGAAAAGGCCCCGGTAAAGTGCACGCTATGGTCAATAGACAGGAAATAAAGCCGTAGATATCGGCTATGACAGGGAAAGCTAGCTAGCTAGCCAACTCTCTGGGCACAACACTACAACTATGAAACAAAGAACCATTTGCAAATAGTCAATAACAGCTGCCTATTCATTCTCTTCTGAACTAGTGTTCTAAATGTGTGTTTATAGCGCTAAAACTGCGGTAGTTTAAAGAAAACAACGCATTATTGTGCCAGAGGCTAGACTCACCCACTTCTATCGCCGCCATCTTTCTCAACGCAACTGGGCAGGGCTAGGTCAGGAGACAGCTGTCCAATCGAAAACTCGCTATTCCCCCCATCCTACCCAATCACGAATCAAAAGGCGGGCTTTAAATATCTAGGGGAGATTCTCGTCCATCTTCTTTAATTTAACCTTTATTTAACTAGGCAGGTTAATTAAGAACAAATTCTTATTTACAATGACGGTCTACCCGGTGTCATTGGTAACTGCACACCCCATACAACTGCAATAAGTCGATATAATCGACAACTATCATCAGAAATCAATCGATATGAATCAGACATTGGGGCGCCGCCTGACCTATTCGTAGTTGGCCAGAAGGTTCAAATCAACGTTTCATATCGTGGTGTAAATGTACTGTACTGACAATAACGCGAGGTCACATTTCCTGCATGGCCTACAACCAGTCCTCCCTTGCCCGCCATAGGAAGCAAAATGGCAATGAATAAAAAATAAGTGAGCATTGCATTTGCAGCTCCTAAATTAATAAAAACATTTAAAACATAGTTATAAACGTCACCTCTGAACTAGCTCCGACTACTCGTGGCCCAGCTGGCTAGCTTTAGTGACATTGCTAGACCGTGGTTGCGTTCCAGGATGCAGGTCGATTCGGGTGCGTTCCAGGATGCAGATCGACTCGGGTGCGTTCATTGCTAGGCTGCGGTTGCGTTGCTTTCCCGCGGGCGCGTCGCAGGTCTACACGGGTACTTTCCAGGTGGTCTTCATCGCTTCATAATTTCTGGGTGTATTAAAACGGATTGTTAACATAACAGATTAGCATAATTGGTTCAGATTATTTGATGATTTATTGGCCTCTGCTTTTATTTATTTTGTACAAATCCCAAATCACTATTGCAGTGCTGACCAACTCTGTTCCCGGAGAGCTACTATCCTTTAGGTTTTCACTCCAAACCCTAGTAGTAACTAACGTGATTCAACGTATCAACCACTTAGTTAGGTAGCTAGATAAAGGTTTGAACAATAACCAACTCCCATTCAAACCCAGAATCCTATACTGGATTTCTTCAGACTTCCAAGACCACGCTTGGATGGCCACGCTTGGATGACCACGCTTGGATGGCCACGCTTGGATGGCCACGCTTGGATGGCCACGCTTGGATGGCCTTGGATGGCCACGCTTGGATGGCCACGCTTGGATGGCCTTGGATGGCCACGCTTGGATGGCCACGCTTGGATGGCCACGCTTGGATGGCTACGCTTGGCCAGTGTTGGAACATATCCAGTTTTTACCTTGTAAATCTTAGTTCGGACAAAACTAACATGATTTTTTTTTTAGATGCATACTAGCAAAGTCACTACATAACATAACACTAAACAATACATTAATTGCACTATAACGACGACAAGCGGTGCCCATAAACGTTTAGAGCCTACACAAAGCTGTCCCAACAGCAGAGCTTTCTGTTCAGCACCATGGAGTGAATCCTTACTGCCGCTACACCTGGTTATCAGCGGGGCCTTGTCTGGCAGCAAAACAGTTCAGCCTCGTTTACTGCCTTTTCAAACATATCTGATGTGGCTGACCATATCTCCCTGGAATATTACATCATCAGCAGCATATAAGACATTTTTGGACTCACCTTGTTGTGCGCGGCGGTCCTTCGTTGGCAAATTTTGTCATCAAAAGAAAAATAATTTACAATTCCGAGTTGGATGAACGTTCAAAACGTCAGTTCCCAGTTTGACTTCCCAGTTGCAATGCTTGCGGTTAGACCACTGTCACTGATTCCTTCCAAACAACTCGTTGAATTTGCCATTTCCAACTTGTTGTGTGATGTTAATGACCAATGGTCGATGAGCACCGATACGTTTTATCTATATTTTTCTCTTCATATGACAATTATTAAAAAGGACTTGCCAGTCGACTTGATTCATGATGATGACTGCTAGCTAAGATGGTGAACAGTGGCGGTTCTAGCTGTCATTTGGAACAACAAAAATAAATAATCATGACATTTAAAACTAAATAATTATAAAAATATCTATTTTTTAAAGACTCATAAATATCAAAAAGAAGTAACAAAGACGAATAGAAACAAATTTGTGTTGATTTGGCACTCGAGCATCAATACATTACCCCTCCCCCAACGCTGTCAACCAAGAGTCAAGAAGGAGACGCGTTCTGTCTCCTAGAGATGAACGTACTTTGGTGCGAAGAATGCTAATCAATCCCAGAACAACAGCAAAGGACCTTGTGAAGATGCTGGAGGAAACAGGTACAAAATGATCTATATCCACAGTAAAACGAGTCTAATATCAACATAACCTGAAAGGCCACTCAGCAAGGAAGAAGCCACTGCTTCAAAACCACCATAAAAAAAGCCAGACTACGGTTTGCAACTGCACATGGGGACAAAGATCATACTTTTTGGAGAAATGTCCTCTGGTCAGATGAAACAAAAATAGAACTGTTTGGCCATAATGACCATCGTTATGTTTGGAGGAAAAAGAGGGAGGCTTGCAAGTCGAAGAACAGAATTCCAACCGTGAAGCACGGGGGTGGCAGCATCATGTTGTGGGGCTGCTTTGCTGCAGGAGGGACTGGTGCACTTCACAAAATAGATGGCATCATGAGAAAGGAAAATTATATGGATACATTGAAGCAATATCTCAAGACATCAGTCAGGAAGTTAAAGCTTGGTCGCAAGTGGGTCTTCCAAATGGACAATGAGCCCAAGCATACTTCCAAAGTTGTGGTAAAATGTCTTAACCCTCCTGCTGGTGTAACCATAGCAACAGTACATATCAGGCCATAACACAGTTACAGGAATAACCAGTCGTGTCCAACCCCCCAGACAGGTGCATGTCTAACGGTGTCTAATGACCCAGAGCACATATAGAGTGCACCCATCTTCCTAGCTCTTCTGCAATTAATAATTAACACACATGGTCTGCAAAATTCTCAATTCTAACTGACTTGTTGGAAAGGTGGAATCCTATGACGGTGCCACGTTGAAAGTCACTGAGCTCTTCAGTACAGGCCATTCTACTGACAATGTTTGTCTATGGAGATTGCATGGCTGTGTGCTCGATTTTATATAGACAAGTTATCGTTACTCATTGTGTATTTATTATTAAGTGTTACTTTGCAATTAATTCTCTATTTTCTTTTTCTCTGCATTGTTGGCAAGGGCCCGTAAGTAAGCATTCCACTGTAAGTCTACACCTGTTGTTTACAAAGCATTTGAGAAACACAATTTGATTTGATTATAGACGGTCCATGAACCGGAGTATGCGAACGTGAGTAGATTACCTTGAAAATAACAGTCGGACATCTTGATCCCCAGCGTCTTATCATATCTCAGTGGTTAGAGGTAGACTAGGGCCACTAGAGTATCAGACATCCTGTTCCCCAGGTCTATACCTCAGTGGTTAGAGGTAGACTAGGGCCACTAGAGTATCAGACATCCTGTTCCCCAGGTCTATACCTCAGTGGTTAGAGCGTCCACTAGAGTATCAGACATCCAGGCTGGTATAAACCTACTGTATAAAACACTGTAATTGGCAGGCTGGTATAAAGCTACTGTATAAAACACTAATTGACAGGCTGGTATAAACCTACTGTATAAAACACTAATTGACAGGCTGGTATTAACCTACAATTTGTAAGTCGCTCTGGATAAGAGCGTCTGCTAAATGACTTAAATGTAAATGTATAAAACACTAATTGACAGGCTGGTATTAACCTACTGTATAAAACACTAATAGACAGGCTGGTATAAACCTACTGTATAAAACACTAACTGACAGGCTGGTATTAACCTACTGTATAAAACACTGTAATTGACAGGCTGGTATTAACCTACTGTATAAAACACTAACTGACAGGCTGGTATTAACCTACTGTGTAAAACACTGTAATTGACAGGCTGGTATTAACCTACTGTATAAAACACTGTAATTGACAGGCTGGTATTAACCTACTGTATAAAACACTAATTGACAGGCTGGTATAAACCTACTGTATAAAACACTGTAATTGACAGGCTGGTATAAACCTACTGTATAAAACACTAATTGACAGGCTGGTATAAACCTACTGTATAAAACACTAATTGACAGGCTGGTATAAACCTACTGTATAAAACACTGTAATTGACAGGCTGGTATTAACCTACTGTATAAAACACTGTAATTGACAGGCTGGTATAAACCTACTGTATAAAACACTAATTGACAGGCTGGTATTAACCTACTGTATAAAACACTGTAATTGACAGGCTGTTTGTTGACTGCAGAGTAGGAGGTGGAGGAAGAAGAAAGCGATTCACATCAAATGTTTCTAACTATTTTGTAATATTTATTGTAGATTTTCTGTTAGTTTTCCCCCCACTATTCATCACAACAAGCGTTTTAGAGAACAACAAACAAACAAACAAACAAAGGAACATCAACAAATGTCACATTATTCCAACGCAGTAGTGACTGACTGGTCCCCCCTACAAACCCCACACTCCACCCAGACCAGCCAATAGGATTCACCCTCACCTCCGGACTGTTCCACCGGTGGGGGAGAGGGGGGCGAGTAAGACACAGAAGCATCACATAATAACTACACGGTCGCTCTCACAACACAACACATAATAACACATTGATTGTGTACTTTAAAGCTAGTATTATAATCAGAGGAGTGCAGTAGTCCTAGACAACACACTGGCCGTTGCCACAAACTGTTAACACACACTGGGCCGTTCCCACAAACTGTTAAAACACACTGGGCCATTCCCAGCGACTGTTTTAGATGGCAAGTAATACAGTTATTATCAGTAGTTTATTGACTGATTGACAGCTAGATAGTTAGGTGTGTGAGAAACAGACAGAGGTTAGAGAATGAGACTTGGTGGTCAGTGGTTAGCTGTTTGTCTGTCCTTCCACCCTTTGTGTTCAGTCTCTAGCTGACATTGGTACCTCTCTCTCCCTCTCATTCTCCCTCCTCTCTCTCCCTCCTCTCTCTCTCTCCTCTCTCTCTCTCTCTCCCTCTTCTCTTTCCCTCTCTCTCTCTCTCTCCTCTTTCGCTCTCCCTCCTCTCACTATCTCTCCCCTCTCTCTCATCCCTCTCTTCTTACTCATTCCTAACTGGAACTCAACACTTCACACCCTGGTGTCTGTCTGATGTAATCTAGTATCTGATTGGTCCCTATCTGATGTTATCTTCTCTCTGGTTGGTCACTACTATTGACCAGAGCCCTATGGAACCCTATTCCCTATATAGTGCACTACTTTAGACCAGGTCTGTATAGGGAATAGGATTCAATTTGGGACTTAATAAAGCTTCTTCATGATACCGCCCTCTCTCCCTTTAGCATCAACTCCCCATACTAATTAATACTCATATTAACCACATCGGAATGTTGCCATGACAACGGTGGTGTTTCTAAAATACGGTAGACAACGCAGGTCTGTGGTTGGTGGGTGAGGGGAGGGGCTGCAGCGGTGGGTTGTGATGTTGGCGTGGGGTGTTCAGTACGCGTGATTGGCCACGTAGAGAGACTGTCCCGCCGCTCCGCTGTCTCCTGTTGACTCATACTTCCCCTGGGCAGCCAGACCATTCACCTGGAGGAGAGAGATGAGGGGGAGGAGTTACATAGATAGAAGAGATGAGGGGGAGGAGTTACATAGATAGAAGAGATGAGGGGGGGGAGGAGTTACATAGATAGATAGAAGAGATGAGGGGGAGGAGTTACATAGATAGAAGAGATGAGGGGGGGGGGAGTTACATAGATAGAAAGGGTGAGGGGGGAGGAGTTACATAGATAGAAGAGATGAGGGGGGAGGAGTTACATAGATAGATAGAAGAGATTAGGGGGAGGAGTTACATAGGTTAGAAGAGATGAGGGGGGAGGAGTTACATAGATAGAAGAGTGGAGGGGGGAGGAGTTACATAGATAGATAGAATAGATGAGGGGGGAGGAGTTACATAGATAGAAAAGATGAGGGGAGGAGTTACATAGATAGATAGAAGAGATGAGGGGGGAGGAGTTACATAGATAGATAGAATAGATGAGGGGGGAGGAGTTACATAGATAGATAGAAGAGATGAGGGGGGAGGAGTTACATAGATATAATAGATGAGGGGGGAGGAGTTACATCGCTAGAAGAGATGAGGGGGGAGGAGTTACACAGATAGAAAAGATGAGGGGAGGAGTTACATAGATATATAGAAGAGATGAGGAGGGAGGAGTTACATAGATAGAAAAGATGAGGGGGGAGGAATTACATAGATAGAAGAGATGAGGGGAGGAGTTACATAGATATATAGAAGAGATGAGGGGGGAGGAGTTACATAGATAGATAGAAGAGATGAGGGGGGGAGGAGTTACATAGATAGAAGAGATGAGGGGGGAGGAGTTACATAGATAGATAGAAGAGATGAGGGGGAGGAGTTACATAGATAGAATAGATGAGGGGGGAGGAGTTACATAGATATATAGAAGAGATGAGGGGGGAGGAGTTACATAGATAGATAGAAGAGATGAGGGGAGGAGTTACATTGAAAGATAGAAGAGATGAGGGGGGAGGAGTTATATAGATAGATATAAAATATGAGGTGGGAGGAGTTACATAGATAGATATAAAAGATGAGGGGGGAGGAGTTACATAGATAGAAGAGTGAGGGGAGGAGTTACATAGATAGAAGAGATGAGGGGAGGAGTTACATAGATAGATAGAAGAGATAGGGGGAGGAGTTACATAGATAGAAGAGATGAGGGGGAGGAGTTACATAGATAGAAGAGATGAGGGGGGAGGAGTTACATAGATAGAAAAGATGAGGGGGAGGAGTTACATAGATAGAATATATGAGGGGGAGGAGTTACATAGATGGGAGGAGTTACATAGATAGAATAGATGAGGGGGAGGAGTTACATAGATAGAAGAGAGGGGGGGGGAGTTACATAGATAGAAAATATGAGGGGGAGGAGTTAGATAGATAGATAGAATAGATAGATAGGTAGTAGAAGACAGATTTAGAGTTAGATAGATAGAAGAGATGGATAGGTGGTAGAAGACAGATGTAGAGTTAGATAGATAGAAGAGATGGATAGGTGGTAGAAGACAGATTTAGAGTTAGATAGATAGAAGAGATGGATAGGTGGTAGAAGACAGATTTAGAGTTAGATAGATAGAAGAGATGGATAGGTGGTAGAAGACAGATTTAGAGTTAGATAGATAGAAGAGATGGATAGGTGGTAGAAGACAGATTTAGAGTTAGATAGATAGATAGGTGGTAGAAGACAGATTTAGAGTTAGATAGATAGAAGAGATGGATAGGTGGTAGAAGACAGATGTAGAGATAGAAGGTCCTGTGCTGAAGAGTTATTTTGTACCCACACCCCATACCCCCTCTCCACCCACCTCAGCCCGTTTAAGGAACTCTTCTGCAGCAGCCTTCTCGTTGTCTCTCTCTCCTCTCCAGGCGTTGAGGGCTGAGGCCTGCAGGGCACGACCATAGGAGAAGGTCAAGGCCCAGGGTTTACCCAGAGGACAGGTGTTGATAGCATTCAGGTTAATACTGGCCTCCTCCTCTGACTGGCCCCCTGACAGGAACGTCACACCTGAGGAGGGAGGGAGGGAGGGAGGGAGGGAGGGAGGAGGAAGGGAGGGAGGAGGAAGGGAGGGATGAAGAAGGGAGGGAGGGAGGGAGGGAGGGAGGGAGGGAAGAGGAAGGGAGGGAGGAGGAAGGGAGGAGGAAGGGATGGAGGAGGGAGGGAGGGAATAGGAAGGGAGAGAAGAGGAAGGGAGGGAAGAGGAAGGGAGGGAAGAGGAAGGAAGGGAGGAGGGAGGGAGGGAGGATGGGAGGGGGGAGGAAGGGAGGGAGGGAAGAGGAAGGAAGGGAGGAGGGAGGGAGGGAGGGAGGGAGGGAGGGAGGGAGGGAGGGAGGGAGGGAGGGAGGGGGGGAGGGAGGGAGGAAGAAGGGAAGAGGAAGGGAGGGAGGAGGGAGGGAGGGAATAGGAAGGGAGGGAAGAGGAAGAGAGGGAAGAGGAAGGAAGGAAGGGAGGAGGGAGGGAGGATGGGAAGGGGGAGGAAGGGAGGGAGGGAAGAGGAAGGAAGGAAGGGAGGAGGGAGGGAGGGAGGGAGGGAGAGAGGGAGGGAGGGAGGGAGGGAGGGAGGGAGGGAGGGAGGGAGGGAGGGAGGGAGGGGAAGGATAGACGCACATGCAGTTAGATATAGACAGAATGTAAAACATTCACACAAATATAAAGTGTCTATGTGAGCATGCATGTCCGTCTGTGTGTGTGTGTGTGTGTGTGTGTGTGTGTGTGTGTGTGTGTGTGTGTACCTGTGACGGCAGGGGGTACGGTGCGGCGGAGGGCAGTGACCGTAGCCATGGCGATCTCCTCATTAGTGTATTTTTGGGGGCAGGAGTGTCCGGGAGTCACCATGTTGGGCTTCAGCAGGGTCCCCTCCAGATAGACATGGTGGTCTGATAGGGCCTTGTACACCGCAGACAGAACCTACAGACAGACAGATAGACGTGGTGGTCTGATAGGGCCTTGTACACCGCAGACAGAACCTACAGACAGACAGATATACATGGTGGTCTGATAGGGCCTTGTACACCGCAGACAGAACCTACAGACAGACAGATAGATGTGGTGGTCTGATAGGACCTTGTACACCGCAGACAGATCCTACAGACAGACAGATAGACGTGGTGGTCTGATAGGGCCTTGTACACCGCAGACAGAACCTACAGATAGACAGAGAAAGAGGGAGACGGAGAAAGAGAGAGGTCCGAAACTCATATCATGTTCAACAGGTTGCTAGGTTGGGATAGGGTTGGGTTAGTGATAGGATTGGGTTAGGGTTGCCAGATTGGGTTACGGTCGCCAGATTGGGTTAGGGTCGCCAGATTGGGTTAGTGATAGGATTGGGTTAGGGTTTCCAGATTGGGTTAGGGTTTCCAGATTGGGTTAGGGTTGCCAGGTTGGGTAAGTGATAGGATTGGGTTAGGGTTGCCAGATTGGGTTAGGGTCGCCAGATTGGGTTAGTGATAGGATTGGGTTAGGGTTTCCAGATTGTGTTAGGGTTGCCAGGTTGGGTAAGTGATAGGATTGGGTTAGGATTTCCAGATTGGGTTAGGGTTGCCAGGTTGGGTTAATGATAGGATTGGGTTAGGGTTTCCAGATTGTGTTAGGGTTGCCAGGTTGGGTTAGTGATAGGATTTGGTTAGGGTTTCCAGATTGTGTTAGGGTTGCCAGGGTTACGTTTTCCAGATTGGGTTAGGGTTGCCAGGTTGGGTTAGTGATAGGATTGGGTTAGGTTTTCCAGATTGGGTTAGGGTTGCCAGGTTGGGTAAGTGATAGGATTTGGTTAAGGTTTCCAGATTGTGTTAGGGTTGCCAGGGTTAGGTTTTCCAGATTGGGTTAGGGTTGCCAGGTTGGGTTAGTGATAGGATTGGGTTAGGTTTTCCAGATTGGGTTAGGGTTGCCAGGTTGGGAAAGTGATAGGATTGGGTTAGGTTTTCCAGATTGGGTTAGGGTAAGTGATAGGGTTGCGTTTGTGTTAGGGTTGCGAGGTTAAGTTAGTGCCAGGTTGGGTAGTGCTAGGGTTGCCAGGTTGGCTCGAGGTTGCCATGTTGGGTCAGTATCGCCAGGTTGGGTCAGTATCGTCAGGTTGGGTCAGGGTCACCAGGTTGGGTAAAGGGCGCCAGGTTGGGTCAGGGTCGCCAGGTTGGGTCAGGGTTGCCAGGTTGGGTCAGGGTCTCCAGGTTGGGTAAAGGGCGCAAGGTTGGGTCAGGGTTGCCAGGTTGGGCCAATACCTTCTCAGTGATGTACTGACAACGTTTCAGGTCGTGGTCTCCGTCAGGAAGGATCTCAGGCTCCACGATGGGAACGATGCCGTTCTGAAAAACACACACAGGGGTGTTACACACACACACACACACACACACACACACACACACACACACACACACACACACACACACACATACACACTACCTGTTGACAGATGCTGGCGTAGCGTGCCAGTACGTTGGCGTTCTCCATGATGGCGAGTTCTGAGGGGGTGTTGTCGCTGATCTTCAGGACGCTACGCCACTTAGCGAAGTCTGCTCCATCCTTCTTATACTGAGCACAACGCTCTGCCAGGCCGTCCAGACCTACACACACACACACACACACACACACACACACACACACACACACACACACACACACACACACACACACACACACACACACACACGGTTATGTAGTTATATAGTTATGTGGTTATGTAGTTATGTGGTTATGTAGTTATGTGGCTATGTGGTTATGTACAACCAATAGCTCCAAGTAACTGATTAAGCAGCTAGAGAGTTTATTATAGTGATTGACTGTGTGTTATCACCCTGGGTTGGTGATTGACTGTGTGTGTTATCACCCTGGGTTGGTGATTGACTGTGTGTTCTCACCCTGGGTTGGTGATTGACTGTGTGTTCTCACCCTGGGTTGGTGATTGACTGTGTGTTATCACCCTGGGTTGGTGATTGACTGTGTGTTCTCACCCTGGGTTGGTGATTGACTGTGTGTTATCACCCTGGGTTGGTGATTGACTGTGTGTTCTCACCCTGGGTTGGTGATTGACTGTGTGTTCTCACCCTGGGTTGGTGATTGACTGTGTGTTCTCACCCTGGGTTGGTGATTGACTGTGTGTTCTCACCCTGGGTTGGTGATTGACTGTGTGTTCTCACCCTGGGTTGGTGATTGACTGTGTGTTCTCACCCTGGGTTGGTGATTGACTGTGTGTTATCACCCTGGGTTGGTGATTGACTGTGTGTTCTCACCCTGGGTTGGTGATTGACTGTGTGTTATCACCCTGGGTTGGTGATTGACTGTGTGTGTCTCACCCTGGGTTGGTGATTGACTGTGTGTGTGTTATCACCCTGGGTTGGTGATTGACTGTGTGTGTCATCACCCTGGGTTGGTGATTGACTGTGTGTTATCACCCTGGGTTGGTGATTGACTGTGTGTTCTCACCCTGGGTTGGTGATTGACTGTGTGTTCTCACCCTGGGTTGGTGATTGACTGTGTGTTCTCACCCTGGGTTGGTGATTGACTGTGTGTTATCACCCTGGGTTGGTGATTGACTGTGTGTTTTCACCCTGGGTTGGTGATTGACTGTGTGTTTTCACCCTGGGTTGGTGATTGACTGTGTGTTTTCACCCTGGGTTGGTGATTGACTGTGTGTTCTCACCCTGGGTTGGTGATTGACTGTGTGTTCTCACCCTGGGTTGGTGATTGACTGTGTGTTCTCACCCTGGGTTGGTGATTGACTGTGTGTTCTCACCCTGGGTTGGTGATTGACTGTGTGTTCTCACCCTGGGTTGGTGATTGACTGTGTGTTATCACCCTGGGTTGGTGATTGACTGTGTGTTCTCACCCTGGGTTGGTGATTGACTGTGTGTTATCACCCTGGGTTGGTGATTGACTGTGTGTGTTCTCACCCTGGGTTGGTGATTGAGTGTGTGTGTGTTATCACCCTGGGTTGGTGATTGACTGTGTGTGTTCTCACCCTGGGTTGGTGATTGACTGTGTGTTATCACCCTGGGTTGGTGATTGACTGTGTGTGTTTTCACCCTGGGTTGGTGATTGACTGTGTGTTCTCACCCTGGGTTGGTGATTGACTGTGTGTTCTCACCCTGGGTTGGTGATTGACTGTGTGTGTTCTCACCCTGGGTTGGTGATTGACTGTGTGTGTGTCATCACCCTGGGTTGGTGATTGACTGTGTGTGTGTTATCACCCTGGGTTGGTGATTGACTGTGTGTGTTTTCACCCTGGGTTGGTGATTGACTGTGTGTTATCACCCTGGGTTGGTGATTGACTGTGTGTGTTCTCACCCTGGGTTGGTGATTGACTGTGTGTGTGTTATCACCCTGGGTTGGTGATTGACTGTGTGTTCTCACCCTGGGTTGGTGATTGACTGTGTGTTCTCACCCTGGGTTGGTGATTGACTGTGTGTTCTCACCCTGGGTTGGTGATTGACTGTGTGTTCTCACCCTGGGTTGTGGTCTCTCCATCGGTTCCGGCCAGGGGGACAACACCTTTATCCACCTACAAAGGGGAGAGAGAGAGAGAGAGAGAGAGAGAGAGAGAGAGAGAGAGAGAGAGAGAGAGAGAGAGAGAGAGAGAGAGAGAGAGAGAGAGAGAGAGAGAGAGAGAGAGAGAGAGAGAGAGAGAGAGAGAGAGAGAGAGAGAGAGAGAGACAGACAGACAGACAGACAGACAGACAGACAGACAGACAGACTTAATACCCATGAGCACAACAATGTGAAGTCAATAAGTCATCGTTTTAGTCAAAGTATGATATATTTGGGCTTGAAGATGGAAATCCGTAGTGGTAACTTCCGTCATTTTCCGTGTCAATGCCTTGAGATTCCCCTCTGAGATGACGTGAGGAGTTACCAGCCACCAGCATGATACTACTTACTAATCAGAAACACCTGCAAAGTTCTTCCTCTTCCTGAGTCACGACTGAGCTGAGCGGAGCCAAATAGCTGTTCGCCGTAGCCTACACCTGGCTGCCTGAGTGATGGAGTTGAGCGGAGGCAAATAGCTGTTCGCCGTAGCCTACACCTGGCTGCCTGAGTGATGGAGCAAATTAAAACAGGCGGTGCCAAGTTTCCCTTATTTTTTTGCGAGTCTGTAAAAAAATATTTAAAAAAGATAATTTACAGTAGATAAATGTTAAAACTGCGTGATATGAATGCGTTTTGGAACCCCGCTCCCCCCGTTGCCCCAAGATGAATGATTTTGACCACTAAAGTTTTGGGTTGTTGTTGTTGGGATGTTGTTTTGCATCATGAGTCATTGTAGCCTATCTCACTCTCCCTGGCTGTGAGAGCCATGGCCTGAGCACAGCTGACTCGGCTTTGCTGTAGCGCAGACGAATAGCCTGTCAGCAGCAAACACGTCTTTAGTCCAAACCGTTCAATAGCTAGGCTATCCATACTACCAAACCGTTCAATAGCTAGGCTATGCATATTACCAAACTGTTCAATAGCTAGGCTATCCATATTACCAAACCGTTCAATAGCTAGGCTATCCATATTACCAAACCGTTCAATAGCTAGGCTATCCATATTACCAAACCATTCAATAGCTAGGCTACCCATATTACCAAACTGTTCAATAGCTAGGCTATCCATATTACCAAACCGTTCAATAGCTAGGCTATGCATATTACCAAACCGTTCAATAGCTAGGCTATGCATATTACCAAACCGTTCAATAGCTAGGCTATCCATATTACCAAACCATTCAATAGCTAGGCTACCCATATTACCAAACTGTTCAATAGCTAGGCTATCCATATTACCAAACCGTTCAATAGCTAGGCTATGCATATTACCAAACCGTTCAATAGCTAGGCTATGCATATTACCAAACCGTTCAATAGCTAGGCTATGCATATTACCAAACCGTTCAATAGCTAGGCTATCCATATTACCAGACAGTTCGATAGCTAGGCTATCCATATGACCAAACCGTTCGATAGCTAGGCTATCCATACTACCAAACCGTTCAAACCGTTCAAACTTGTTGTGAACTAACACTTAACCCCCCCCTTATTAGCTCTGACTTTGCTGTGGGATTATTGTAATTCAATTAAATGTAATTACTATGTGATATGTGGTTGTCCCACCTAGCTATCTGTAGATGAATGTACTTCCTGTAAATCTCCCTGGATAACAGAGTCTGCTAAATTACTAAAATGTAAATTTGCTTTTGCCACATTATTATATTACAGACATCATAATGTATACTTTTAACATTTACATTACATTTACATTTAAGTCATTTAGCAGACGCTCTTATCCAGAGCGACTTACAAATTGGTGCATTCACCTTATGACATCCAGTGGAACAGCCACTTTACAATAGTGCATCTAAATCTTTTAAGGGGGGGGGGGGGGGTGAGAAGGATTACTTTATCCTATCCTAGGTATTCCTTAAAGAGGTGGGGTTTCAGGTGTCTCCGGAAGGTGGTGATTGACTCCGCTGTCCTGGCGTCGTGAGGGAGTTTGTTCCACCATTGGGGAATATATTTAAATTATATTATGTGAGCTAAACATTAAAAATATATAAACATTTTTCTTAAAATATAATTTTATGAGATTACTAATGTTACTGTCCCCACTACAACCCCAAAATACTTAAATACTTATAATTTTGTCCTTGAAACATTTAATTGAAATACAGTAGAATTCCATTCATTCCTATGGAGGACTGCTCCTACTGGGGAGAGACAATATGGCCGAACGGTGGCTTCAAAGCCTCTCCATGGCCAATACATAGCATCAGTTAATCCAGGGTTTATATAGATCGTTGGATGGAAGTGGAAATAGGGGTGGCATTGCTCTCTGGTGGATCCTTTTCAACACTCTCACCGCAAACAGATAGAAGATTTATCAAACATTTGAGGTTAACAAACACACTGTGTGTTCTCCCTCTGCCTGGTGACCTCAGTGTCCTTAAACTAAACTAATCCACCGGGTATTAATAAACGTGTGTGTGTGTGTCTGCTAATGTGTGTGTGTGTGTGTTTCTGTTAATGTGTGTGTGTGTGTGTGTGTGTCTGCTAATGTGTGTGTGTCTGCTAATGTGTGTGTCCCTACCTTGATACCCACTACAATCCCCCTGTCCTTGATGAGCTGGGAGAAGTTGGTCCCGTCATCAGTGTTCTGGTAGAGAGTCTCGTGGAAGAAGATCACTCCCCCAATACAAGCGTCCATTCTCTCATCGGCCGTGAACAGCAGCTGGCGATACAGACGACGGTTCTCCTCTGTGTTCTCTACCCCGATGGGGTTGAGACGCTTACCCATGCTGCCTGCACACACACACACACACACGTTAGACACACACACACACACAAACACGTTAGAGAGACACACACACACACACACGTTAGACACACACACGTTAGAGAGACACACACACAAACACGTTAGAGAGACACACACACACACACACACGTTAGACACACACACACACACACACACACAAACACGTTAGAGAGACACACACACACACACACACGTTAGACACACACACACACACAAACACGTTAGAGAGACACACACACACACACACACACACACACGTTAGACACACACACACGTTAGACACACACACACACACACACGTTAGAGAGACACACACACACACACACACTAGACACACACGTTAGACACACACACACGTTAGACACACACACACGTTAGAGACACACATTAGACACACACACGTTAGACATACACACACACACACACTTTAGAGGCACACACACATTAGACACACACACAGCCACTGACCGGTGGACTCATCTGCAGCCAGGATTCCTTTCCCTGGAGCCGTGATCCTCTCTGCTATCTCCTGCAGCTCCTTCTTCTGTTCTGTGGTCAGAGCTGGGTACTGGTGAGGCATCCTGGGGGAGAGACAGACAGACAGACAGTTAGAAATACAGACAGTCACAGACAGACAGTTAGGTAGCAATACAGACAGTCTCTCTCTCTCTGTCTCTCTCTGTCTGTCTGTCTGTGACTGTCTGTATTTCTACCTAACTGTCTAACTGTCTGTCTGTCACAGGCCAATGTAGAATAGCAGGTTATGCTGTGATATTATATTCATAATGTTAGGCCAATGTAGAATAGCAGGTTATGCTGTGATATTATATTCATAATGTTAGGCCAATGTAGAATAGCAGGTTATGCTGTGATATTATATTCATAATGTTAGGCCAATGTAGAATAGCAGGTTATGCTATGATATTATATTCATAATGTTAGGCCAATGTAGAATAGCAGGTTATGCTGTGATATTATATTCATAATGTTAGGCCAATGTAGAATAGCAGGTTATGCTGTGATATTATATTCAGAATGTTAGGCCAATGTAGAATAGCAGGTTATGCTGTGATATTATATTCAGAATGTTAGGCCAATGTGGAATAGCAGGTTATGCTGTGATATTATATTCAGAATGTTAGGCCAATGTAGAATAGCAGGTTATGCTGTGATATTATATTCAGAATGTTAGGCCAATGTAGAATAGCAGGTTATGCTGTGATATTATATTCAGAATGTTAGGCCAATGTGGAATAGCAGGTTATGCTGTGATATTATATTCAGAATGTTAGGCCAATGTGGAATAGCAGGTTATGCTGTGATATTATATTCAGAATGTTAGGCCAATGTAGAATAGCAGGTTATGCTGTGATATTATATTCATAATGTTAGGCCAATGTAGAATAGCAGGTTATGCTGTGATATTATATTCATAATGTTAGGCCAATGTAGAATAGCAGGTTATGCTGTGATATTATATTCAGAATGTTAGGCCAATGTAGAATAGCAGGTTATGCTGTGATATTATATTCAGAATGTTAGGCCAATGTGGAATAGCAGGTTATGCTGTGATATTATATTCAGAATGTTAGGCCAATGTAGAATAGCAGGTTATGCTGTGATATTATATTCAGAATGTTAGGCCAATGTAGAATAGCAGGTTATGCTTTGATATTATATTCAGAATGTTAGGCCAATGTAGAATAGCAGGTTATGCTGTGATATTATATTCAGAATGTTAGGCCAATGTAGAATAGCAGGTTATGCTGTGATATTATATTCAGAATGTTAGGCCAATGTGGAATAGCAGGTTATGCTGTGATATTATATTCAGAATGTTAGGCCAATGTAGAATAGCAGGTTATGCTGTGATATTATATTCAGAATGTTAGGCCAATGTAGAATAGCAGGTTATGCTGTGATATTATATTCAGAATGTTAGGCCAATGTAGAATAGCAGGTTATGCTGTGATATTATATTAATAATGTTAGGCCAATGTAGAATAGCAGGTTATGCTGTGATATTATATTCATAATGTTAGGCCAATGTAGAATAGCAGGTTATGCTGTGATATTATATTCAGAATGTTAGGCCAATGTGGAATAGCAGGTTATGCTGTGATATTATATTCAGAATGTTAGGCCAATGTAGAATAGCAGGTTATGCTGTGATATTATATTCAGAATGTTAGGCCAATGTAGAATAGCAGGTTATGCTTTGATATTATATTCAGAATGTTAGGCCAATGTAGAATAGCAGGTTATGCTGTGATATTATATTCAGAATGTTAGGCCAATGTAGAATAGCAGGTTATGCTGTGATATTATATTCAGAATGTTAGGCCAATGTAGAATAGCAGGTTATGCTTTGATATTATATTCAGAATGTTAGGCCAATGTAGAATAGCAGGTTATGCTGTGATATTATATTCAGAATGTTAGGCCAATGTGGAATAGCAGGTTATGCTGTGATATTATATTCAGAATGTTAGGCCAATGTGGAATAGCAGGTTATGCTGTGATATTATATTCAGAATGTTAGGCCAATGTAGAATAGCAGGTTATGCTGTGATATTATATTCAGAATGTTAGGCCAATGTAGAATAGCAGGTTATGCTTTGATATTATATTCAGAATGTTAGGCCAATGTAGAATAGCAGGTTATGCTGTGATATTATATTCAGAATGTTAGGCCAATGTGGAATAGCAGGTTATGCTGTGATATTATATTCAGAATGTTAGGCCAATGTAGAATAGCAGGTTATGCTGTGATATTATATTCAGAATGTTAGGCCAATGTAGAATAGCAGGTTATGCTGTGATATTATATTCAGAATGTTAGGCCAATGTGGAATAGCAGGTTATGCTGTGATATTATATTCAGAATGTTAGGCCAATGTGGAATAGCAGGTTATGCTGTGATATTATATTCAGAATGTTAGGCCAATGTAGAATAGCAGGTTATGCTGTGATATTATATTCAGAATGTTAGGCCAATGTGGAATAGCAGGTTATGCTGTGATATTATATTCAGAATGTTAGGCCAATGTAGAATAGCAGGTTATGCTGTGATATTATATTCAGAATGTTAGGCCAATGTGGAATAGCAGGTTATGCTGTGATATTATATTCAGAATGTTAGGCCAATGTGGAATAGCAGGTTATGCTGTGATATTATATTCAGAATGTTAGGCCAATGTAGAATAGCAGGTTATGCTGTGATATTATATTCAGAATGTTAGGCCAATGTAGAATAGCAGGTTATGCTTTGATATTATATTCAGAATGTTAGGCCAATGTAGAATAGCAGGTTATGCTGTGATATTATATTCAGAATGTTAGGCCAATGTGGAATAGCAGGTTATGCTGTGATATTATATTCAGAATGTTAGGCCAATGTAGAATAGCAGGTTATGCTGTGATATTATATTCAGAATGTTAGGCCAATGTAGAATAGCAGGTTATGCTGTGATATTATATTCAGAATGTTAGGCCAATGTGGAATAGCAGGTTATGCTGTGATATTATATTCAGAATGTTAGGCCAATGTGGAATAGCAGGTTATGCTGTGATATTATATTCAGAATGTTAGGCCAATGTAGAATAGCAGGTTATGCTGTGATATTATATTCAGAATGTTAGGCCAATGTGGAATAGCAGGTTATGCTGTGATATCAGGATGCCTCACCAGCACCCCTCTCTCTTCTGTCCCATCCACCCTGTTTTCACAGAACAAAAGTATTTTTATTCTACGATTTGAAAGCTACTTTGTTCCATTCAGAAAGTAGTTAGATAAACATCCCACATGACAAGGTCCTGAAACGTCTCTGGTATTCCTGATTATATGGTGTTTTCGACCTATTACAGCCCTCGGCTAAACCCGGCCCTCGGCTATTCTCAGCCCATCACACCTACACTACATATACAAAAGTATGTGGACACGCCTTCAAATTAGTGGATTTGGCAATTTCACCCACACCCGATACACACAGCCATGCAATCTCCATAGACAAACATTGGCAGTAGAATGGGCCATACTGAAGAGCTTAGTGACTTTCAACGTGGCACCGCCGTAGCAAGCCACCTTTCCAACAAGTCAGTTCGTCAAATGTCTACCCTGCTAGAGCTGCCCCGGTCGACTGTAAGTTCTGTTATTGTGAAGTGGAAACGTCTAGGAGCAACAACGGCTCAGCCGCAAAGTGGTAGGCCACACAAGCTCACAGAACGGGACAGCCGAGTGCTGAAGCGCGTAACAATCGTCGGTTGCAACACTTACTGCCTCTGGAAGCAACGTTACCTGTTCGTTGGGAGCTTCATGAAATTGGTTTCCGTGGCCGAGCAGCCGCACACAAGCCTAAGATCACCATGCGCAATGCCAAGCGTCGGCTGGAGTGGTGTAAAGCTCACCGCCATTGGACTCTGGAGCAGTGGAAACGCATTCTGTACACCTGTTGTTTACCGAGCATTTCACTGGTAGTCTACACCTGTTGTTTACCAAGCATTTCACTGGTAGTCTACACCTGTTGTTTACCAAGCATTTCACTGCTAGTCTACACCTGTTTACCAAGCATTTCACTGCTAGTCTACACCTGTTTACCAAGCATTTCACTGCTAGTCTACACCTGTTGTTTACCAAGCATTTCACTGGTAGTCTACACCTGTTGTTTACCAAGCATTTCACTGCTAGTCTACACCTGTTTACCAAGCATTTCACTGCTAGTCTACACCTGTTGTTTACCAAGCATTTCACTGGTAGTCTACACCTGTTGTTTACCAAGCATTTCACTGGTAGTCTACACCTGTTTACCAAGCATTTCACTGGTAGTCTACACCTGTTTACCAAGCATTTCACTGGTAGTCTACACCTGTTTACCAAGCACGTGTAGTGGAAGAATGAGAAAAGGTGATATTCTGGTGACTGTAGGCACAGAGGCCCAGCGGGAAGACTCAATCACCATTTTTAACCTATATTTAACTCGGCAAGTCAGTTAAGAACACATTCTTATTTTCAATGACGGCCTAGGAACGTTCTGCCTCGTTCAGGGGCAGAACAACAGATTTCTACCTTGTCAGCTCGGGGATTCGATCTCACAAACCTTTCGGTTACTAGTCCAACGCTCTAACCACTAGGCTACCTGCCGCCCCAATTCATGACATTGTCTGGATGGCTGATCTACCACAGGGGACAAAACAACTTATCTGTTCCCACGGAACCCTGGGAGCACGTCTCATAATTTAGTAGGTCTCCTGGTAGTTGCTTGGTTACCAACTTCTCTGATCTGCTTGTCTCAATACAGTAATGCATTAATGCTAGAACACTGGCTAACAGGATTAGCGGTTTGTATCTAGTCTCTTACGGTGCAAGATAGACACACGTTTAGTCATACTGAGAGGTGATACCTGGACTAGATTCTCTAGAGACGTACACAGTTGCATTTATTCACATAATACAGGAAGTCAGATTGATAAATGTACTGTTTTATAATATTCAACATCATTTCTACATAACGGTTGAGTCATTTCCACAACTACACGTGATAAATACAATTTGATTTGAAGAGGGATGGAAAGAGAGGGAGAGAGTGATGAACCTGGTGAAGAGTCCCTTCAGCAACCTGGTCCTGGGGCTCTGATCACAAACACAAACACACCCCACAGAGCCCCAGGACAGCAACACAATTAGACCCAACCAAATCATGAGAAAACAAAAAGATAATTACTTAACACATTGGAAAGAATTAACCAAAAAACTGAGCAAACTAGAATTCAAAACTAGAATGCTATTTGGCCCTAAACAGAGAATACACAGTGGCAGAATACCTGACCACTGTGACTGACCCAAACTTAAGGAAAGCTTTGACTATGTACAGACTCAGTGAGCATAGCCTTGCTATTGAGAAAGGCCGCCTGAGGTGGAAACTGAGCTGCACTTCCTAACCTCTTGCCCAATGTATGACCATATTAGAGACACATATTTCAATCAGACAACACAGATCCACGAAGAATTTAAAAAAAAACCCGATTTTGATAAATTCCCGTATCTATTGGGTGAAATACCACAGTGTGCCATCACAGCAGTAAGATGTGTGACCTGTTGCCACAAGAAAAGGGCAACCAGTGAAGAACAAACACCATTGTAAATACAACCTATATTTATGTTTATTTATTTTCCCTTTTGTACTTTAACTATTTGCACATTGTTACAACACTGTATATATACATAATATGACATTTACATTTAAGTCATTTAGCAGACGCTCTTATCCAGAGCGACTTACAAATTGGAAAGTTCATACATATTCATCCTGGTCCCCCCTCCGACCCACAACCCTGGCGTTGCAAGCGCCATGCTCTACCAACTGAGCCACACGGGACATGACATTTGAAATGTCTTTATTCTTTGTGAACTTCTGTGAGTGTAATGTTTACTGTTCATTTTTATTGTTTATTTCACTTTTGTTTATTATCTACTTCACTTTTATTTGTATTTTTTTTATTTATTTATCCTTTATTTAACTAGGCAAGTCAGTTAAGAACATTGGTTTGGCAATGTTAACATGTGTTTCCCATGCCAATAAAGCCCCTTCAATTGAAATTGAATTGAGAGAGAGGGGGGGGGAAGAGAGAGGGGAGAGAGATAAGGAGAGAGAGAGAGAGAGAGGGGGTGGGGGGAGAAAGAGAGGGTAAAGAGAAATAGAGATGGTGAAAGGAGAGGTATTACCTAATTGTCCTTGTCTGAACTCTGCTGTCAGTCCTCATTAGATCTGAGGACACGCTCACTATGACACACACACACTCTCTCTCTCTCTCTCTCTCTCTCTCTCTCTCTCTCTCTCTCTCTCTCTCTCTCTCTCTCTCTCTCTCTCTCTCTCTCTCTCGCTCTCTCTCGCTCTCTCTCTCTCTCTCGTCTCTCGTCTCTCTCTCTCTCTCTCTCTCTCTCTCTCTCTCTCTCTCTCGTCTCTCTTTCTCTCTCTCTCTCTCTCTCTCTCTCTCTCTCTCTCTCTCTCTCTCTCTCTGCTCCATGTATTTTCCTCCCTCTATCTCTCTTTCCACACCACTCGTTTTTCTGCCCATTCACCATTCTATCTGTCCTTCGTTGGTTATTTTAGTCCGTGGCTCTCTCTCTCTTTCAGTCCTGCTCTCTCCATACACAACAGAACCGGTGCAAACCTGCCCTCGAACCGTTCCAAACCTGTTCTAGAACCGGTCCAAACCTTCACTCTAACCGGTTAAAACGGAAAGTATTCATACCCCTTGCCTTATTTTACAATTTGTTCAGAACTATGACTGTGGAGGTCTTGGAACTTTGGATAACGGTTATTTTTCAGTCAAATGACTACGGTCACGTTATAATCGTTCAAATAGCAAAAACACTGTCAGTCACACTGACCGTCTCCTCTACCGACCGTCACAGTGTGTCCTTTTATTGGTAAGCCATTTGGTGAATGTACTTCACGATACTGGATGGCTACAACACCTCGCTGAAACAAGGAGCGACAAAGTTCCATCACGTTGTGAAGAGTCCATGTTACCACAGAAACGGACTCAGTGATATCAGGAACTATGTTTTCATTTATGAATGGCGGTTGCTAAGGAATATTTTAATGTGAGTTCCATGTCCTACAAGACAGATTGGTTGAGAGACGAGCGACGCGTAGGCATGACAAATCACAGCACAGATTGATGGGTACACTTCCTGCTTGAGTAGAAGTAAAATAATATGGCCTTCAGAAAGTATTCAGACCCCTTGACTTTATCAGTTACAGCTTTATTCTAAAATTGATTAAATAGATTTTTCCCACCTCATCAATCTACACACAATAACAAAGCAAAAACAGATTTTTTTGAAATTTCTGCAAATGTATTAAAAATAAAAACTGAAATATCACATTTACATAAGTATTCAGACCCTTTACTCAGTACTTTGTTGGTACACCTGTATTTGGGGAGTTTCTCCCATTCTTCTCTGCAGATCCTCTCAAGCTCAGTCAGGTTGGATGGGGAGCGTTGATGCACACCTATTTTCAGGTCTCCAGAGATGTTGGGTTCAAGTCTGGGCTCTGGCTGGGCCACTCAATGACATTCAGAGACTTGTCCCGAAGCCACTCCTGCGTTGTCTTGGCTGTGTTATTAGGGTTGTTGTCCTGTTGGAAGGTGAACCTTCGCCCCAGTCTGAGGTATCGAGTGCTCTGGAGCAGGTATCCATCAAGGATCTCTCTGTACTTTGATCCGTTCATCTTTGCCTCGATCCTGACTAGTCTCCCAGTCCCTGCTGCTGAAAAACATCCCCACAGCATGATGCTGCCACCACCATGCTTCACCATAGGGATGGTGCCAGGTTTCCTACAGATGTGACGCTCGGCATTTAGGCCAAAAGGTCCAATCTTGGTTTCATCAGACCAGAGAATCTTGTTTCTCATGGTCTGAGAGTCCTTTAGGTGCCTTTCGCCGTTTTCTCTCTCTCTCTTCTGAAAATCACATTTCTTTCCCGTAAAATAACAACTCAATTGTATGTTGTAAGTTCACAACAAGGCTTGAACAACATCAGGACACCACTTTTGAGGTCTTGAAAGAAATCAATTTTATTTTAAATTGTATTTTTTGTGGTTAGCCTTTAATTCACGTGTGCACCAGCAAGAGTGTTGTAGCCACGCCCTGACCATAGTGAGCCCTCGGGGTTCTCTATGGTGTAATAGGTCAGAGCTTGACTAGGGGGGGTTCTAGTTATTGTGTTTCTATGTTAGTGTGTGAGTATGGTTCCCAATTGGAGGCAGCTGAAAATCATTACCTCTAATTGGGGATCATACTTAGTTTGTCCCTTTTCCCACCTGCTATGTGAGATATTGTTTTGTATGAGTGCCTGTGTGCGCTACGTATTTCACGATCGTTATATCTTTGTTGTTTTGAAGTTTCACTGTAATAAATATGTGGAACTCGACGCTGCGCCTTGGCCCGATTATTTATATAACGATCGTGACAGTAAGCAGTTTCTGTAGCGCTCATGTGATGGAGTTATGGAGCAAAATAAATCACCACTGGATTAATAACCATGATTCTGCCAAGTAAGCTACTTTGTACTTTTAATTGAGAAGGTTTTTGGGAAAGCCTTCTCATCTACCTGAAGACGGCTATCATTAGCAAGCCTTCCCATCTACCTTAAGACGGCTATCATTAGCAAGCCTTCCCATCTACCTGAAGATAGTTACCATTAGCATCTTTAGCAGCTAAAGCCTTCCCATCTACCTGAAGACGGTTACCATTAGCATCTTTAGCAGCTAAAGCCTTCCCATCTACCTGAAGACGGTTACCATTAGCATCTTTAGCAGCTAAAGCCTTCCCATCTACCTGGAGACGTTATCATTAGCATCTTTAGCAGCTAAAGCCTTCCCATCTACCTGAAGACGGTTACCATTAGCATCTTTAGCAGCTAAAGCCTTCCCATCTACCTGGAGACGTTATCATTAGCATCTTTAGCAGCTAAAGCCTTCCCATCTACCTGAAGACGGTTACCATTAGCATCTTTAGCAGCTAAAGCCTTCCCATCTACCTGAAGACGGTTATCATTAGCATCTTTAGCAGCTAAAGCGTTCCCATCTACCTGAAGACGGTTATCATTAGCATCTTTAGCAGCTAAAGCGGTAGAAATGTGCACACCGCAGACACACAGACAGACACAGACACACACAGACAGACAGACAGACAGGGGGCATTACCATTCCGTTGCCTCTTCAGAAAGTTGCAAGGAATACGAATCACTGATGCAATCTGTTCATGACTGAGCTAGTTTCTAATAAGAGGATGGATGGCATTATGCTGTGTTTAGAGGATGGATGGCATTATGCTGTGTTTAAAGGATGGATGGCATTATGCTGTGTTTAAAGGATGGATGGCATTATGCTGTGTTTAGAGGATGGATGGCATTATGCTGTGTTTAAAGGATGGATGGCATTATGCTGTGTTTAGAGGATGGATGGCATTATGCTGTGTTTAAAGGATGGATGGCATTATGCTGTGTTTAAAGGATGGATGGCATTATGCTGTGTTTAAAGGATGGATGGCATTATGCTGTGTTTAGAGGATGGATGGCATTATGCTGTGTTTAAAGGATGGATGGCACTATGCTGTGTTTAAAGGATGGATGGCATTATGCTGTGTTTAAAGGATGGATGGCATTATGCTGTGTTTAAAGGATGGATGGCATTATGCTGTGTTTAAAGGATGGATGGCATTATGCTGTGTTTAGAGGATGGATGGCATTATGCTGTGTTTAAAGGATGGATGGCATTATGCTGTGTTTAGAGGATGGATGGCATTATGCTGTGTTTAAAGGATGGATGGCATTATGCTGTGTTTAAAGGATGGATGGCATTATGCTGTGTTTAAAGGATGGATGGCATTATGCTGTGTTTAAAGGATGGATGGCATTATGCTGTGTTTAAAGGATGGATGGCATTATGCTGTGTTTAAAGGATGGATGGCATTATGCTGTGTTTAGAGGATGGATGGCATTATGCTGTGTTTAAAGGATGGATGGCATTATGCTGTGTTTAAAGGATGGATGGCATTATGCTGTGTTTAGAGGATGGATGGCATTATGCTGTGTTTAGAGGATGGATGGCATTATGCTGTGTTTAAAGGATGGATGGCATTATGCTGTGTTTAAAGGATGGATGGCATTATGCTGTGTTTAAAGGATGGATGGCATTATGCTGTGTTTAAAGGATGGATGGCATTATGCTGTGTTTAAAGGATGGATGGCATTATGCTGTGTTTAAAGGATGGATGGCATTATGCTGTGTTTAAAGGATGGATGGCATTATGCTGTGTTTAAAGGATGGATGGCATTATGCTGTGTTTAAAGGATGGATGGCATTATGCTGTGTTTAAAGGATGGATGGCATTATGCTGTGTTTAAAGGATGGATGGCATTATGCTGTGTTTAGAGGATGGATGGCATTATGCTGTGTTTAAAGGATGGATGGCATTATGCTGTGTTTAGAGGATGGATGGCATTATGCTGTGTTTAAAGGATGGATGGCATTATGCTGTGTTTAGAGGATGGATGGCATTATGCTGTGTTTAAAGGATGGATGGCATTATGCTGTGTTTAAAGGATGGATGGCATTATGCTGTGTTTAAAGGATGGATGGCATTATGCTGTGTTTAAAGGATGGATGGCATTATGCTGTGTTTAGAGGATGGATGGCATTATGCTGTGTTTAGAGGATGGATGGCATTATGCTGTGTTTAAAGGATGGATGGCATTATGCTGTGTTTAAAGGATGGATGGCATTATGCTGTGTTTAAAGGATGGATGGCATTATGCTGTGTTTAAAGGATGGATGGCATTATGCTGTGTTTAAAGGATGGATGGCATTATGCTGTGTTTAAAGGATGGATGGCATTATGCTGTGTTTAAAGGATGGATGGCATTATGCTGTGTTTAAAGGATGGATGGCATTATGCTGTGTTTAAAGGATGGATGGCATTATGCTGTATTTAAAGGATGGATGGCATTATGCTGTGTTTAAAGGATGGATGGCATTATGCTGTGTTTAGAGGCCAAACTCAATTACATTGTTTCCAATGTGACAGAGATGGAACATTCCGCAGAGGCCTCATCTGGACAGTGGCCTCCCGTTGGGGGGCGGGGGGGACATAGAGAGAGGAGGAGAACAAAGAGAGAGGAGAGGTACTCTATAATGACTAATGTGCTTGACACAGTTGGACAACACAGTCCTCTCAGGACGGAGGAGCCAGAGACATTTGGATCAGGGATGGGCAACTTCAGTCCTCGGGGGCCTGATTAGTGTCACACATTTGCCCATCCCTGTAGCTAACACACCTGTTGACAGTGACGCTGGGCTTTTAGAGGCTGTGTGTGTGGTGCAGCAAGCAGCCGAGTTTCTATTTTGAGCTTTAACAACCTGTCGTCTCCTTCAGCTCCAACAACCTGTCATCTCCTTCAGCTCTAACAACCTGTCGTCTCCTTCAGCTCTAACAACCTGTCATCTCCTTCAGCTCTAACAACCTGTCGTCTCCTTCAGCTCTAACAACCTGTCATCTCCTTCAGCTCTAACAACCTGTCGTCTCCTTCAGCTCTAACAACCTGTCGTCTCCTTCAGCTCTAACAACCTGTCATCTCCTTCAGCTCTAACAACCTGTCATCTCCTTCAGCTCTAACAACCTGTCATCTCCTTCAGCTCTAACAACCTGTCGTCTCCTTCAGCTCTAACAACCTGTCATCTCCTTCAGCTCCAACAACCTGTCATCTCCTTCAGCTCCAACAACCTGTCATCTCCTTCAGCTTTAATAACCTGTCGTCTCCTTCAGCTCTAACAACCTGTCGTCTCCTTCAGCTCTAACAACCTGTCGTCTCCTTCAGCTTTAACAACCTGTCGTCTCCTTCAGCTCTAACAACCTGTCGTCTCCTTCAGCTCTAACAACCTGTCATCTCCTTCAGCTCTAACAACCTGTCGTCTCCTTCAGCTCTAACAACCTGTCGTCTCCTTCAGCTCTAACAACCTTTCGTCTCCTTCAGCTCTAACAACCTGTCGTCTCCTTCAGCAGCACCAATACACGTTAATAGGATCACCCAGGCCTGCTGCACGTGCATACCATAAAGCCCGACTCACGTCCTGTAAACCGTTAGGCAAGCAGACCGACAGACAGCAGGACAGACAGAAAGACAGACAGACAAGCAGGCAGACAGACAGGGTCTCTAGTTATGTCTGGTAAAGAGTATAACCTTAGTATAGCTTGAGTATAGTATGCCTATAGTCTGAATATAGTATGAGTATAGTCTGCTTATAGCCTGAGTATAGTCTGCCTATATTCTGCGTATAGTCTGATAATAGTCTGAGTATAGTCTGAGTATAGTCTGCTTATAGCCTGAGTATAGTCTGCCTATAGTCTTCGTTTAGTCTGATTATTGTCTGAGTATAGTCTGAGTATATTCTGAGTATAGTCTTCGTTTAGTCTGATTATTGTCTGAGTATAGTCTGAGTATATTCTGAGTATAGTCTTCGTTTAGTCTGATTATTGTCTGAGTATAGCCTGAGTATAGTCTGCGTATAGCCTGAGTATAGTCTGCGTATAGTCTGCCTATAGTCTGCGTATAGCCTGAGTATAGTCTGCGTATAGTCTGCCTATAGTCTGCGTATAGCCTGAGTATAGTCTGCGTATAGTCTGCCTATAGTCTGCGTATAGCCTGAGTATATATTACAGCAATGACCACCAGAAATGACTAGTCATGCAGGATAACCTCGCTGCACACAGTAGACATTCCCACAGTGACAACGCCCCAATCACCATGACTCAAGCTAACCTGCTTGAGAGGGTAGTGAGGAGAGGAGGAGAGGGTAGTGAGGGGGAGGAGAGGAGGAGAGGGGGGAGGAGAGGGTAGTGGGGGGGAGGAGAGGAGGAGAGGGGGGAGGAGAGGGTAGTGAGGGGGAGGAGAGGGTAGTGAGGAGAGGAGGAGAGGGTAGTGAGGAGAGGAGGAGAGGGGGGAGGAGAGGGTAGTGAGGAGAGGAGGAGAGGGGGGAGGAGAGGGTAGTGAGGAGAGGGTAATGAGGAGAGGAGGAGAGGGGGGAGGAGAAGGGGGAGGAGAGGGTAGTGAGGAGAGGAGGAGAGGGTAGTGAGGAGAGGGGGGAGGAGAGGGTAGTGAGGAGAGGAGGAGAGGAGGAGAGGGGAGAGGAGACAAGGAGAGGGTAGCGGAGGAGAGGGGGCAGGAGAGGAGGAGAGGGGGGGGAGGGTAGTGAGGAGAGGAGGAGAGGGGAGAAGGGGGAGGAGAGGGTAGTGAGGAGAGGAGGAGAGGTGGGAGGAGAAGGGGGAGGAGAGGGTAGTGAGGAGAGGAGGAGAGGGTAGTGAGGAGAGGAGGAGAGGGTAGTGAGGAGAGGAGGAGAGGGTAGTGAGGAGAGGAGGAGAGGGTAGTGAGGAGAGGAGGAGAGGGTAGTGAGGAGAGGAGAGAGGAGAGGAGGAGAGGGGGGAGGAGAGGAGGAGAGGGTAGTGAGGAGAGGAGGAGAGGGTAGTGAGGGGGGAGGAGAGGGTAGTGAGGAGAGGAGGAGAGGGTAGTGAGGAGAGGGGGGAGGAGATGCGTAGTGCTCTGGAGCAGACCCCCCCCACTCCCCGACATTAAGGACTGTCCTCTGCCTAGTTACCACATCAACTCCTTGTTACCGTAGTTTTCAGTAAATATCGACAATAAGACGGTGCTATGAAAAGAGTTTGCCCTTGCCAGTGTTCAGATGTCGTTAAACCCGTTACTAGTCCGTAATAAGCGTCTCTGTCCTCGTCTGTCTGCAACAGGCGGCCACAACTTCATCTTTAGCTAGCTAGACTACTGCTGCCCTAGCTTCGTCCCGCAACGTCGTCATTTAGATGCATTTAAACAGAAAATACTAATTAACTCACTGAAATGTCTACGTCGTGAGACAAAGTAACTGCTGCTCCTAGTTTTGATCCAGAGGGATAAACTGCTGCAACTAACGTTATCTCCCTCTCTCTCTCTCTCTATCTCTGTCTGTCTGTCAGCTCCCTCACCTCCCACTGCGAAGGCAATAACAACCTAACAGCTACACAAAGCTACTGTATAATTCATAGTTTCTCTCGTTACAAAAACATATATCAACATATATGTCCACAAATACCGACAAGACATTTGGCTAGCTAAGTTAAGTCACGTCCATAAGCTTTATTTGACAGAACTGTTCAGCTGACTGGCCTAATTAACACGTTTCTCATCTAAATGACAGTACAGAAAAATGTCATGTTAGTGGAATATCACAAAGAGGAGGGTGTCTTACCTGATAATATTGTAGTTATCTAGTTAAATACGTTATGGGCAGGTGTTGTCTTCCGTGTAGAGGAGAGTAGACTGCTGCTGCTGCTTGGAGGTCTGTTCGTTCAGTGCCGCAGCGCAACGTGACCCTGTTACAAAACTCTCCGCACCGGGGAGGGGCCCGGCGTCACCACCGCAGACACCGAATATTCATGAGGACGCCGAGACAGATGGAGAGGCTCTGACGTCGATGATCACAGCTTGCGCACCGGGGGCCATGTGTCTGTCATATCGGAGTCGGGGATGTGTCTCTGTTGTATATGATGCAGGTGATAATGGGAATTGTTATGGAAGTCTTGATTTAATCAGCGGGGCTCTTGATGGGCCATTTTGTGAGACTGTCTGACTGTCTGACAGACGGCCAGGTTGTGACAGACAGACATACACACACACCTCCCTCCCTCGAGAAAGAGAAGTACTCTCCTCTCTCTCTACCCTCTCCTTCCCTCCCAGCAACACCACCCTCCTCTCTCTCTCTCCACCCTCTCCTTTTCTCTTTCCCCTCTCTCCGTCTTTATCCTCTCTTTCAGAAAAGGGCTCTAGCTTGATGAAGTGGAAACGTTTAAATGAAGAGAACTGCATCTACAAACCAAGCACATCCTCCCTTCCTCAGACACACACACACACACACACACACTCCTTTCTCTCAGAGCAGAACTTTGACCTTTTTGCGATGACGTATGTATTGTTTTGTATTGCTAGATATTACTGAACTGTTGGAGCTAGAAACACAAGCATTTAGTTAGATATTACTGCACTGTTGGAGCTAGAAACACAAGCATTTAGTTAGATATTACTGCACTGTTGGAGCTAGAAACACAAGCATTTCACTGCACCTGTGAAAACATCTGCAAATCTGTGTATGAGACCAAAACAAGTTGATTCGATTTGACACAGGAAAACACCCCAAGTTGTAAACAGTTTAATCGTTGAGCTGATGGTAGTTAGGAAAATACAGAGCATTGGTGCAACAGCAACCTCATCACAGATCGGGGGGGGGGGGGTAGAAGACCTAACACGACTGAGAAGAAGAAGAACATCTGACAGCAACAATCACATCTCGGTCCAATAAATACTTCAAATACTTCCACATACATGAGCCGGTTTAGTTCGCCCGGTACAATGGAATCAATAGAATAGTCCCAAAGGTGCACATTCAAAATACAGTGCTGCTCAAATACTTTGAGTATTTGAAAATATGTTGTTTAGATCAAATTGGTCAATTTTAGCCCCACCTTTCTCTCTCACAGCCAATCTGACAAGCTGAACCAGAGCCGTAGCTGCCTGATTGGGCTTTCCTCCTTGTGACTCAGCTCTAATGAGAATAAGGAAGGGATCAGGTGTGAGGCATTGTGGGTAAAAAATAAGAGCAGTCCTTTATAAAAACGCTCCAGTCTATACAGTATTAGCATAGTAGTACACCTGCTATAGACAGGCTAGGGTTGTCATAGAGATGATATAACAGGTGTTATAGCAACCTGAATCCCAGGTAGGGTTGTCATAGAGATGATATAACAGGTGTTATAGCAGCCTGAATCCCAGGTAGGGTTGTCATAGAGATGATATAACAGCCTGAATCCCAGGTAGGGTTGTCATAGAGATGATATAACAGGTGTTATAACAGCCTGAATCCCAGGTAGGGTTGTCATAGAGATGATATAACAGGTGTTATAACAGCCTGAATCCCAGGTAGGGTTGTCATAGAGATGTTATAACAGGTGTTATAACAGGCTGAATCCCAGCTAGGGTTGTCATAGAGATGTTATAACAGGCTGAATCCCAGGTAGGGTTGTCATAGAGATGGTTATAACAGGTGTTATAGCAACCTGAATCCCAGGTAGGGTTGTCATAGAGATGGTATAACAGGTGTTATAACAACCTGAATCGAAGGTAGGGTTGTCATAGAGATGTTATAACAGGTGTTATAGCAGCCTGAATACCAGGTAGGGTTGTCATAGAGATGGTTATAACAGGTGTTATAGCAGCCTGAATCCCAGGTAGGGTTGTCATAGAGATGTTATAACAGGTGTTATAACAGCCTGAATCCCAGGTAGGGTTGTCATAGAGATGATATAGCAGCCTGAATCCCCGGCGGTAGGGTTGTCATAGAGATGATATAACAGGCTGAATCCCAGGTAGGGTTGTCATAGAGATGTTATAGCAGCCTGAATCCCCGGCGGTAGGGTTGTCATAGAGATGATATAACAGGCTGAATCCCAGGTAGGGTTGTCATAGAGATGTTATAGCAGCCTGAATCCCAGGTAGGGTTGTCATAGAGATGATATAGCAGCCTGAATCCCAGGTAGGGTTGTCATAGAGATGTTATAGCAGCCTGAATCCCAGGTAGGGTTGTCATAGAGATGATATAGCAGCCTGGATACCAGGTAGGGTCTAGTTCTGCTGTTATACAGCTGGTATCCTACTGCTACAGTGGTATATAGTGATGCGCAGGTTAACTCATAACCCACAGTCCCCGTGGGCGGTTTTATCCGCAGGGCGGGCGGATTAAGGGTCATGAAATATTGTGTGGATGAAGGACGGGTGGGTTGAATAAAGGGAGAAAAAAATACATATATATTCGAATTAAAGAAATGTATCATTCTTCTGGAATTTATATATCTATAGGCTACATTAAGATTTTTTTCTTTCATTATTTTATGCTATCTGGCATTAATCTGAACTGCTATCTGGCATTAACCTGGCATTAGTGCATAAGCCTAAACTTTAAGGCCTAACTATACGGGCGCCAAATAGCCTACACGCCAATCACCAAATGCTGTCGGTAATATTTCTGATTATTAAAACCATTTCTGGTATCTGAACTGGTTGTGTTAGATCTACATTTTGATTGGCTTACACATGCCTCATATCAATTTAAGAATATCTGTCTTGAGTTCAATTTGACTCAGCTGATAATGAAACCCACTCGGATTACTGTAAAAAAAACTATCAAACTCCTCGTTGATTGACCTTATCCTGACTAACCGTCCCCATAAGTATTTGGCTAGTGGTGTTTTTGCTAATAATATCAGTATTAGAGATACCAAATCGAAAAACTCTGAACCTGGTATAAATGTGAAAGGACATGTTAAAAAATGATTGCGCTAGGCATTCCTTAATGGTCTATATTATTGTTCTACTTTTCTGCATTTTTCTACTAGCTGCATACCAGACCCTGTTTTGGCACTTTAATTATCCATTTGATAAACATGCCTCTTTCACGCGACCCGGAAAACCAAACTAAACATAGCACCACTATGGCTCCCATGATGCATCAGAACTAAACATAGCACCACTATTCTCCTGGACTCTCAGACGTCCCTGTCCTGCGGTATTTTCTAACTGTAAATGGTGTTCTTGATGTTAATCAATCTGGATTCAGAACTAAACATAGCACTACTATGGCTCCCATGATGCATCAGAACTAAACATAGCACCACTATGGCTCCCATGATGCTTCAGAACTAAACATAGCACCACTATGGCTCCCATGATGCTTCAGAACTAAACATAGCACCACTATGGCTCCCATGATGCTTCAGAACTAAACATAGCACCACTATGGCTCCCATGATGCATCAGAACTAAACATAGCACCACTATGGCTCCCATGATGCATCAGAACTAAACATAGCACCACTATGGCTCCCATGATGCATCAGAACTAAACATAGCACCACTATGGCTCCCATGATGCATCAGAACTAAACATAGCACCACTATGACTCCCATAGAACTGCATAAGTGTTGCTCTCCACTTTCTGGAGGACCGAGTTCTGAAATCATTGGAATTAGAGTCTGACAGCTAAGGAGATGGAGAACACACCTGTCTCCGGATTACATCTTCAAACTAAGGGAACCATGGCAGGGAGAAGTGTCCAACCATGATGTATATGGGTAAGATAGTCTAGCTAGCTAGATTGTCAGATATTACATGTTTCTAATTTTGACATAAAGTCTTTTCATTTCAATTTAAAGTGTACTGTTAGCTAGCTAGCTAGCGTTAGCTGGATGGCTTGCTAGCTAACGTTACGTGTATGATCTTATTATTCGTATCTCCGAGCCATTTGCTTTGCTAGTTATAGCCTAATGGTAGCAAGCTAACGTTGAACCTGGTTAGTTAGCTACCTCCAGATTCATGCAGGGTAGTAATATATATACACACACACATACATACAGTATCAGTCAAAAGTTTTAGAACACCTACTCATTCAAGGGTTTTTCTTTATTTTTACTATTTTCTACATTGTAGAATAATAGTGAAGACATCAAAACTATGAAATAACACATATGGAATCATGTAGTAACCATAAAAGTGTTAAACAAATTAAAATATATTTTATATTTGAGGTTCTTCAAAGTAGCCACCCTTAGCCTTCATGACAGCTTTGCACACTCTTGGCATTCTCTCAACCAGCTTCATGAGGTAGTCACCTGGAATGCATTTCAATTAACAGGTGTGCCTTGTTTCTTTCTTAACGCGTTTGAGCCAAAGAGAGAATGCCAAGAGTGTGCAAAGCTGTCATCAAGGCAAAGGGTGACTACTTTGAAGAATCTAAAATATATTTTAATTTGTTTAACACTTTTATGGTTACTACATGATTCCATATGTGTTATTTCATAGTTTTGATGTCTTCACTATTATTCCACAATGTAGATTTGTAATTTTTGATTATAAGAATACAAATCTGAACATATCTTTATTACTCAAATATTCTACAGGAGACAGAGGTGCTAAAGGGCAGGGGTCTTCCTGTGACGTCATGGAATGTCATACTCCTAGAACATCCTGCACCCAGCTAGCTAAGGTGTGTGTGTGACCATTCTCCATTCTCTGAGTGTCTGTAGGGCCTTTTCACACAAACATCTCCTTCTTCCCGTGTGTCAGAGGCCTGTGAGTGTGTGGAGCTGGGCATAGAAGAGTGTGTGTGGAGCTGGGCATAGAAGAGTGTGTGTGTCCAAGGTGATTCTGGCAGCCCGGGCCAGGTAGCGGTGTGTGTAAGTGTGGGTGTGTATCGGGGTCGTCCAGGTGTGTCTGTGTATCGGGGTCGTCCAGGTGTGGGTGTGTATCGGGGTCGTCCAGGTGTGTCTGTGTATCGGGGTCGTCCAGGTGTGTGTGTGTATCAGGCGTCCCTGCAGGGCTGAGCAGGGTATCGTAGTCGAAGCCTCTTAATGGCTGTAGAGACAGGGTCAGTCCTCGTCGGGCCTTGGCCGGCCGGTCAGGACGCTCCCGCAGTGCCAAGATGACCTCCACAGGTCGTCGCTGTAGTAACGCCAGGTCAAAGGTCGCGCCGTGGAAAAAGGTCTGCCGTTTGAAACGATCCAGGGTCCGCAGCCGCCGAGTCGGTGTCTTACACAGCAGCTGTCAACCAATCACATCACATCACAGCAGCTGTCAACCAATCACATCACATCACAGCAGCTGTCAACCAATCACATCACATCACAGCAGCTGTCAATCAATCAAGCTAGCAATCAATAATTCAAGCAATCAATCAAGCAATCAATCAATCACATTTATTTCTAAAGCCCTTTTAACCACAATGTGTGTGTATGTGTCATAGACTTAGATAGACAACTCTAGTGTCCCATTAGACGGACAACTCTAGTGTCCCATTAGACGGACAACTCTAGTGTCCCATTAGAGGGACAACTCTAGTGTCCCATTAGAGGGACAACTCTAGTGTCCCATTAGAGGGACAACTCTAGTGTCCCATTAGACGGACAACTCTAGTGTCCCATTAGACGGACAACTCTAGTGTCCCATTAGACGGACAACTCTAGTGTCCCATTAGAGAGACAACTCTAGTGTCCCATTAGAGAGACAACTCTAGTGTCCCATTAGAGAGACAACTCTAGTGTCCCATTAGAGAGACAACTCTAGTGTCCCATTAGACGGACAACTCTAGTGTCCCATTAGACGGACAACTCTAGTGTCCCATTAGACGGACAACTCTAGTGTCCCATTAGAGAGACAACTCTAGTGTCCCATTAGAGAGACAACTCTAGTGTCCCATTAGAGAGACAACTCTAGTGTCCCATTAGAGAGACAACTCTAGTGTCCCATTAGAGGGACAACTCTAGTGTCCCATTAGAGAGACAACTCTAGTGTCCCATTAGAGAGACAACTCTAGTGTCCCATTAGAGAGACAACTCTAGTGTCCCATTAGAGAGACAACTCTAGTGTCCCATTAGAGAGACAACTCTAGTGTCCCATTAGATGGACAACTCTAGTGTCCCATTAGATGGACAACTCGTGTCCCATTTGAGAGACAACTCTAGTGTCCCATTTGAGAATGGGCAGTGCCATTTGAGGAATTTTACTATTTTGAAGTAATCAACTGGGCGGGACTTCCTATGGGTTAAGGTTGGATCACATGACTCTATCCAGGTCAAAAGGAGGAATCAGCCAATGAGGTGGCAGTATGCAGCCGTTCAGTTAGTCTACCAACTCATAGAAGTAGAACAACTGACTACTTCATAATGGAGATGGTCTCCATGGTGATGGTACAGAGACAATGGAGATGGTCTCCATGGTGATGGTACAGACATAATGGGACAGATACAATGACGAGAAGTGTAACAGTATATGGTGTACGTGCGTGCCTTTGTGTGTGTGTGTGTGTGTGTGTGTGTGTGTGTGTGTGTGTGTGTGTGTGTGTGTGTGTGTGTGTGTGTGTGTGTGTGTGTGTGTGTGTGTGTGTGTGTGTGTGTGTGTGTACCTCAGTGATAAGTAGAGCCAGTGGAGGGCTGAAGCTGAGGGGGATGTCGTAAGGGAAACACCTCACTCTCCTCAACATACTGTAGTGGTCTGGTTCAGGCAGGACTGGGAACTGGATGGTGGGAGAGAGAAAGAGAGGGAGCGAAAAAGAGGGGAGAAGGGGACAGGGGAGGGAGAGAAAAAGAGGGGAGAAGGGGACAGGGGAGGGAGAAAGAGAGGGAGAGAAAGAGAAGGGAGAAGGGGACAGGAGAGGGAGAAAGAGAGGGAGAGAAAAAGAGGGGAGAAGGGGACAGGGGAGGGAGAAAGAGAGGGAGAGAAAAAGAGGGGAGACAGGGGACAGGGGAGGGAGAAAGAGAGGGAGAGAAAAAGAGGGGAGACAGGGGACAGGGGAGGGAGAAAGAGAGGGAGGGGGAAAGAGGGGAGACAGGGGACAGGGGAAGGAGAAAGAATATATATACACAACCGTTAAAACGTTTGGTGTTACTTAGACGTGTCCTTGTTTTTTAAGGAAAAGCACATTTTCTGTCCATTAAAATAACATCAAATTGATCAGAAATACAGTGTAGACATTGTTAATGTTGTAAATGACTATTGTAGCTAGAAACTGCAGATTTTTTATGGAATATCTACATAGGCGTACAGAGGCCATTATCAGCAACCATCACTCCTGTGTTCCAATGGCACATTGTGTTAGCGAATCCAAGTTTGTCATTTTAAAAGGCTAATTGATCATTAGAAAACCCTTTTGCAATTATGTTAGCACAGCTGAAAACTGTTGTCCTGATTAAAGAAGCAATAAAACTGTCCTTCTTTAGACTAGTTGAGTATCTGGAGCAACAGCATTTGTGGGTTCGATTACAGGCTCAAAATGGCCAGAAACAGAGAACTTTCTTCTGAAACTCGTCAGTCTATTCTTGTTCTGAGAAATGAAGGCTATTCCATGAGAGAAATTGCCAAGAAACTGAAGATCTCATACAACGCTGTGTAATACTCCCTTCACAGAACAGCGCAAACTGGCTCTAACCAGAATAGAAAGAGGAGTGGGAGGCCCCGGTGCACAACTGAGCAAGAGGACAAGTACATTAGAGTGTCTAGTTTGAGAAACAGATGCTTCACAAGTCCTCAACAAACACCAGTCTCAACGTCAACAGTGAAGAGGCGACTCTGGGATGCTGGCCTTCTAGTCAGAGTTGCAAGGAAAAAGCCATATCTCAGACTGGCCAATAAAAAGAAAAGATTAAGATGGGCAAAATAACAGACACTGAACAGAGGAATTCTGCCTAGAAGGCCAGCATCCCGGAGTCGCCTCTTCACTGTTGACGTTGAGACTGGTGTTTTGCGGGTAATATTTAATGAAGCTGTCTGAAAATACTACCTGAAAGTAGAAATAATATAATACTATATATAAAACACAGTGAACAGTAGTGTATGTGTATATATATGTATGTGTAGATACAGTTGAAGTCGGAAGTTTAAATCCACTTAGGTTGGAGTCATTAAAACTTGTTTTTCAACCACTCCACAAATTTCTTGTAAACAAACTATAGTTTTGGCAAGTCGGTTAGGACATCTACTTCGTGCATGACACAAGTAATATTTCCATAAATTGTTTACAGACAGATTATTTCACTTATAATTCACTGTATCACAAGTCAGAAGTCTACATACACCTTAGCCAAATACATTTAAACTCAGTTCTTCACAATTCCTGACATTTAATCCTAGTAAAAATTCCCTGTCTTAGGTCAGTTAGGATCACCACTTTATTTTAAGAATGTGAAATGTCAGAATAATAGTAGAGAGAATGATTTATTTCAGCTTTTATTTCTTTCACATTCCCAGTGGGTCAGAAGTTTACATACACTCAATTAGTATTTGGTTGCATTGCCTTTAAATTGTTTAACTTGGGTCAAAATGTTTTGGGTAGCCTTCCACAAGCTTCCCACAATAAGTTGGGTGAATTTTGGCCCATTCCTCCTGACAGACCTGGTGTAACGGAGTCAGGTTTGAAGGCCTCCTTGCTCACACACGCTTTTTCAGTTCTGCCCACAAATGTTCAAAAGGATTGAGGTCAGGGCTTTGTGATGGCCACTCCAATACCTTGACTTTGTTGTCCTTAAGCCATTTTGCCACAACTTTGGAAGTATGTTTGGGGTTGTTGTCCATTTGGAAGAGCCATTTGTGACCAAGCTTTAACTTCCTGACTGATGTCTTTGTCCCCATGTGCAGTTGCAAACCGTAGTCTGGCTTTTTTATGTCGGTTTTGGAGCAGTGGCTTCTTCCTTGCTGAGCGGCCTTTCAGGTCATGTCGATATAGGACTCGTTTTACTGTGGATATAGATACTTTTGTACCTGTTTCCTCCAGCATCTTTACAAGGTCCTTTGCTGTTGTTCTGGGATTGATTTGTACTTTTCGCACCAAAGTACAGTCATCTCTAGGAGACAGAACGCGTCTCCTTCTTGAGCGGTATGACGGCTGCGTGGTCCCATGGTGTTTATACTTGCGTACTATTGTTTGTACAGATGAACGTGGTACCTTCAGTTGTTTGGAAATTGCTCCCAAGGATGAACCAGACTTGTGGAGGTCTACAAATGAGGTCTTGGCTGATTTTCCCATGATGTCAAGCAAAGAGGCACTGAGTTTGAAGGTAGGCCTTGAAATACATCCACAGGTACACCTCCAATTGACTCAAATTATGTAAATTAGCCTAAACTTCCGACTTCAACTGTATATAAGAGAGAGAGAGATGAGAGGGAAGGGGGTGTAACACACGAACCATCTGTCTTTCCCTCAACGTGTCATGTGACTCAGTGTGTCTAAATACAATACACTGGGGCCTCCCGGGTGGCGCAGTGGTCTAGGGCACTGCATCGCAGTGCTAGCTGCACCACCAGAGTCTCTGGGTTCGCGCCCAGGCTCAGCCGGCCGCGACCGGGAGGTCCGTGGGGCGACGCACAATTGGCATAGCGTCGGCCGGGTTAGGGAGGGTTTGGCCGGTAGAGATATCCTTGTCTCATCGCGCTCCAGCGACTCCTGTGGCGGGCCGGGCGCAGTGCGCGCTAACCAAGGGGGCCAGGTACACGGTGTTTCCTCTGACACATTGGTGCGGCTGGCTTCCGGGTTGGAGGCGCGCTGTGTTAAGAAGCAGTGCGGCTTGGTTGGGTTGTGCTTCGGAGGACGCATGGCTTTCGACCTTCGTCTCTCCCGAGCCCGTACGGGAGTTGTAGCGATGAGACAAGATAGTAATTACTAGCGATTGGATACCACAAAAATTGGGGAGAAAATGGGATAAAAAAAATATATATAAATAAATAAATACAATACACTGAGTTTTGTTGGTTTATTACTATACACTGTAAATAACCAGGCACTGCCACACACACATATTTATATAACGCCAGATAGTGTAGTGACTCACCTTCCCAGTGACCAATGAGAATAGGAGGATTCCCAGCGACCACCAATCAGCTGCGTGGCTGTAGGGTCCCCCACTCAGAACTTCAGGGGCTGGAGAAACACACACACACACACACACACACACACACACACACACACACACACACACACACACACACACACACACACACACACACACACACACACACACACACACACACACACACACACACACACACATGTGTGCATGTATGCATGTGCGTGTGCACACACGTGTATATGTGTGCACGTGTGTGTGTGTGTGTGTGTGTGTGTGTGTGTGTGTGTGTGTGTAGCCTGTGTATCAAATCAAATCAAATTGTATTGGTCACATGTTTAGCAGATGTTATTGTGGGAGTAGTGGAATGCTTGTGTTCCTATCTCCAACAGTGCAGTAATATCTAACAATTCACAACAATACACACAACTCTAAAGTAAAAGGTCCCGTGTGGCTCAGTTGGTAGAGCATGGCGCTTGCAACGCCAGGGTTGTGGGTTCATTCCCCACGGGGGGACCAGGATGAATATGTATGAACTTTCCAATTTGTAAGTCGCTCTGGATAAGAGCGTCTGCTAAATGACTTAAATGTAAAAGAATGGAATTATACATATTAGGACGATTAATGTCGGAGTGGCATTGACTAAAATACAGTAGAATAGAATACAGTAGAATAGAATACAGTATATACATATGAGATATGAGTAAAACAGTATGTAAACATTATTAAAGAGACCAGTGTTCCAGTATTAAAGAGACCAGTGTTCCAGTATTAAAGTGACCAGTGTTCCTGTATTAAAGTGACCAGTGTTCCTGTATTAAAGTGACCAGTGTTCCATTATTAAGGTGACCAGTGTTCCAGTATTAAAGATGTGACCTGTGTTCCAGTATTAAAGATGTGAGCTGTGTTCCAGTATTAAGGTGATCAGTGTTCCAGTATTAAGGTGACCAGTGTTCCAGTATTAAAGAGACCAGTGTTCCAGTATTAAAGATGTGACCTGTGTTCCAGTATTAAGGTGACCAGTGTTCCAGTATTAAAGATGTGACCTGTGTTCCAGTATTAAGGTGACCAGTGTTCCAGTATTAAAGAGACCAGTGTTCCATTATTAAGGTGACCTGTGTTCCAGTATTAAAGATGTGACCTGTGTTCCAGTATTAAGGTGACCAGTGTTCCAGTATTAAAGAGACCAGTGTTCCATTATTAAGGTGACCAGTGTTCCAGTATTAAAGAGACCAGTGTTCCATTATTAAGGTGACCAGTGTTCCAGTATTAAAGAGACCAGTGTTCCAGTATTAAGGTGACCAGTGTTCCAGTATTAAAGAGACCAGTGTTCCAGTATTAAAGAGACCAGTGTTCCAGTATTAAGGTGACCTGTGTTCCATTATTAAAGAGACCAGTGTTCCATTATTAAGGTGACCAGTGTTCCAGTATTAAAGAGACCAGTGTTCCATTATTAAGGTGACCTGTGTTCCAGTATTAAAGAGACCAGTGTTCCAGTATTAAGGTGACCAGTGTTCCAGTATTAAGGTGACCAGTGTTCCAGTATTAAAGTGACCAGTGTTCCAGTATTAAAGAGACCAGTGTTCCAGTATTAAGGTGACCAGTGTTCCAGTATTAAGGTGACCAGTGTTCCAGTATTAAAGTGACCAGTGTTCCAGTATTAAAGAGACCAGTGTTCCAGTATTAAAGTGACCAGTGTTCCAGTATTAAAGAGACCAGTGTTCCAGTATTAAGGTGACCTGTGTTCCAGTATTAAGGTGACCAGTGTTCCAGTATTAAAGAGACCAGTGTTCCATTATTAAGGTGACCTGTGTTCCAGTATTAAGGTGACCAGTGTTCCAGTATTAAAGAGACCAGTGTTCCAGTATTAAGGTGACCTGTGTTCCAGTATTAAGGTGACCAGTGTTCCAGTATTAAAGAGACCAGTGTTCCAGTATTAAATAGACCAGTGTTCCAGTATTAAATAGACCAGTGTTCCAGTATTAAAGAGACCAGTGTTCCATTATTAAAGAGACCAGTGTTCCATTATTAAGGTGACCAGTGTTCCATTATTAAGGTGACCTGTGTTCCAGTATTAAAGAGACCAGTGTTCCAGTATTAAAGAGACCAGTGTTCCAGTATTAAAGAGACCAGTGTTCCATTATTAAAGAGACCAGTGTTCCATTATTAAGGTGACCAGTGTTCCAGTATTAAGGTGACCAGTGCTCCAGTATTAAGGTGACCAGTGTTCCAGTATTAAAGAGACCAGTGTTCCAGTATTAAAGAGACCAGTGTTCCAGTATTAAAGTGACCAGTGTTCCAGTATTAAAGAGACCAGTGTTCCAGTATTAAAGTGACCAGTGTTCCATTATTAAAGTGACCAGTGTTCCAGTATAAAAGAGACCAGTGTTCCAGTATTAATGTGACCAGGATACGTGTTTTTGGCCATTGGCCCAGTTGTACTGCAAGGACTTCTGATTGGTCAAACCCAGGCTAGGATGGTGGGTTAAAAATGACATCCTGTTCCTTTGTTTAGTGGAGAAAAGCTGAGGACAGGGGAGACTGAACATCTGTACATCTACCTCCCAGCATAACATCTTGATTTGTCCGTTTCAAATAAACCTATTTTTCTCCCCCTGATCTGCTATGGAGTTTGCATAGATAAGCAGCCTCTATGGTGCAGGGTTGAGTAACCGGTTACTCAGTGTGTGTGTGTGTGTGTGTGTGTGTGTGTGTGTGTGTGTGTGTGTGTGTGTGCTCACCCATGTACTGGATGGTCCCACAGATAGTGAAGGCTCTTCCTCCTCTCTCCAGACGACGAGACAAACCAAAGTCAGCCAGACGGAGGTGGCCTAGAATAAACCATGATTACTGTTATTACTGGAATAAACCATTATTACTGTTATCATTACTGGAATAAACCATGATTACTGTTATCATTACTGGGAAAAACATTATTACTGTTATCATTACTGGAATAAACCATGATTACTGGTATCATTACTGGAATAAACCATGATTACTGTTATCATTACTAGAATAAACCATTATTACTGTTATTACTGGAATAAACCATTATCACTGTTATCATTACTGGAATAAACCATTATTACTGTTATTACTGGAATAAACCATTATTACTGTTATTACTGGAATAAACCATTATTACTGTTATCATTACTGGAATAAACCATGATTACTGTTATCATTACTGGGAAAAACATTATTACTGTTATCATTACTGGAATAAACCATGATTACTGGTATCATTACTGGAATAAACCATGATTACTGTTATCATTACTAGAATAAACCATTATTACTGTTATTACTGGAATAAACACCTATTACTGTTATCATTACTGGAATAAACCATTATTACTGTTATCATTACTGGAATAAACCATTATTACTGTTATTACTGGAATAAACCATTATTACTGTTATTACTGGAATAAACCATTATCACTGTTATCATTACTGGAATAAACCATTATCACTGTTATCATTACTGGAATAAACCATTATTACTGTTATTACTGGAATAAACCATTATTACTGTTATTACTGGAATAAACCATTATCACTGTTATCATTACTGGAATAAACCATTATTACTGTTATTACTGGAATAAACCATTATTACTGTTATTACTGGAATAAACCATTATCACTGTTATCATTACTGGAATAAACCATTATTACTGTTATTACTGGAATAAACCAATATTACTGTTATTACTGGAATAAACCATTATTACTGTTACCATTACTGTAATAAACACCTATTACTGTTATCATTACTGGAATAAACCATTATTACTGTTATCATTACTGGAATAAACCATTATTACTGTTATTACTGGAATAAACCATTATTACTGTTATTACTGGAATAAACCATTATTCACTGTTATCATTACTGGAAACTAAGCACCATCGAATTCATACTGTTATCATTACTGGGAAAACAACATTATTACTGTTATCATTACTGGAATAAACCATTATTACTGGTATCATTACTGGAATAAACCATGATTACTGTTATCATTACTGGAATAAACCATTATTACTGGTATCATTACTGGAATAAACCATGATTACTGTTATCATTACTGGGAAAAACATTATTACTGTTATCATTACTAGAATAAACCATTATTACTGTTATTACTGGAATAAACCATTATCACTGTTATCATTACTGGAATAAACCATTATTACTGTTATCATTACTGGAATAAACCACTATTACTGTTATCATTACTGGAATAAACCATGATTACTGTTATCATTACTGGAATAAACCATTATTACTGTTATTACTGGAATAAACCATTATTACTGTTATTACTGGAATAAACCATTATTACTGTTATTACTGGAATAAACCATTATTACTGTTATCATTACTGGAATAAACCATTATTACTGGTATCATTACTGGAATAAACCATGATTACTGTTATCATTACTGGGAAAAACATTATTACTGTTATTACTGGAATAAACCATTATTACTGTTATCATTACTGGAATAAACCATTATTACTGTTATCATTACTAGAATAAACCATTATTACTGTTATTACTGGAATAAACCATTATCACTGTTATCATTACTGGAATAAACCATTATTACTGTTATCATTACTGGAATAAACCACTATTACTGTTATCATTACTGGAATAAACCATTATTACTGTTATCATTACTGTAATAAACCACTATTACTGTTATCATTACTGGAATAAACCACTATTACTGTTATCATTACTGGAATAAACCATTATTACTGTTATCATTACTGGAATAAACCATTATTACTGTTACCATTACTGTAATAAACACCTATTACTGTTATCATTACTGGAATAAACCATTATTACTGTTATCATTACTGTAATAAACACCTATTACTGTTATCATTACTGGAATAAACCATTATTACTGTTACCATTACTGTAATAAACACCTATTACTGTTATCATTACTGGAATAAACCATTATTACTGTTATCATTACTGGAATAAACACCTATTACTGTTATCATTACTGGAATAAACCATGATTACTGGTATCATTACTGGAATAAACCATGATTACTGGTATCATTACTGTAATAAACCATTATTATTATCATTATGATTGTCACTATCAGTTATTCATGCCTACTGCTCACCACAGGGACATCTCTCTATTCGTCTTCCTCTATACTGCGTAGCTACTGTTCACCACAGGGACATCTCTCTATTCGTCTTCCTCTATACTGCGTAGCTACTGTTCACCACAGGGACATCTCTCTATTCGTCTTCCTCTATACTGCGTAGCTACTGTTCACCACAGGGACATCTCTCTCTTCGTCTTCCTCTATACTGCGTAGCTACTGTTCACCACAGGGACATCTCTCTATTCGTCTTCCTCTATACTGCGTAGCTACTGTTCACCACAGGGACATCTCTCTCTTCGTCTTCCTCTATACTGCGTAGCTACTGTTCACCACAGGGACATCTCTCTCTTCGTCTTCCTCTATACTGCGTAGCTACTGTTCACCACAGGGACATCTCTCTATTCGTCTTCCTCTATACTGCGTAGCTACTGTTCACCACAGGGACATCTCTCTCTTCGTCTTCCTCTATACTGCGTAGCTACTGTTCACCACAGGGACATCTCTCTATTCGTCTTCCTCTATACTGCGTAGCTACTGTTCACCACAGGGACATCTCTCTCTTCGTCTTCCTCTATACTGCGTAGCTACTGTTCACCACAGGGACATCTCTCTATTCGTCTTCCTCTATACTGCGTAGCTACTGTTCACCACAGGGACATCTCTCTCTTCGTCTTCCTCTATACTGCGTAGCTACTGTTCACCACAGGGACATCTCTCTATTCGTCTTCCTCTATACTGCGTAGCTACTGTTCACCACAGGGACATCTCTCTATTCGTCTTCCTCTATACTGCGTAGCTACTGTTCACCACAGGGACATCTCTCTATTCGTCTTCCTCTATACTGCGTAGCTACTGTTCACCACAGGGACATCTCTCTCTTCGTCTTCCTCTATACTGCGTAGCTACTGCTCACCACAGGGACATCTCTCTATTCGTCTTCCTCTATACTGCGTAGCTACTGTTCACCACAGGGACATCTCTCTATTCGTCTTCCTCTATACTGCGTAGCTACTGTTCACCACAGGGACATCTCTCTCTTCGTCTTCCTCTGTACTGCGTAGCTACTGTTCACCACAGGGACATCTCTCTCTTCGTCTTCCTCTATACTGCGTAGCTACTGTTCACCACAGGGACATCTCTCTCTTCGTCTTCCTCTATACTGCGTAGCTACTGTTCACCACAGGGACATCTCTCTCTTCGTCTTCCTCTATACTGCGTAGCTACTGTTCACCACAGGGACATCTCTCTATTCGTCTTCCTCTGTACTGCGTAGCTACTGTTCACCACAGGGACATCTCTCTATTCGTCTTCCTCTATACTGCGTAGCTACTGTTCACCACAGGGACATCTCTCTATTCGTCTTCCTCTATACTGCGTAGCTACTGTTCACCACAGGGACATCTCTCTCTTCGTCTTCCTCTATACTGCGTAGCTACTGTTCACCACAGGGACATCTCTCTATTCGTCTTCCTCTATACTGCGTAGCTACTGTTCACCACAGGGACATCTCTCTATTCGTCTTCCTCTATACTGCGTAGCTACTGTTCACCACAGGGACATCTCTCTATTCGTCTTCCTCTATACTGCGTAGCTACTGTTCACCACAGGGACATCTCTCTCTTCGTCTTCCTCTATACTGCGTAGCTACTGTTCACCACAGGGACATCTCTCTCTTCGTCTTCCTCTATACTGCGTAGCTACTGTTCACCACAGGGACATCTCTCTATTCGTCTTCCTCTATACTGCGTAGCTACTGTTCACCACAGGGACATCTCTCTATTCGTCTTCCTCTATACTGCGTAGCTACTGTTCACCACAGGGACATCTCTCTCTTCGTCTTCCTCTATACTGCGTAGCTACTGTTCACCACAGGGACATCTCTCTATTCGTCTTCCTCTATACTGCGTAGCTACTGTTCACCACAGGGACATCTCTCTCTTCGTCTTCCTCTATACTGCGTAGCTACTGTTCACCACAGGGACATCTCTCTATTCGTCTTCCTCTATACTGCGTAGCTACTGTTCACCACAGGGACATCTCTCTATTCGTCTTCCTCCATACTGCGTAGCTACTGTTCACCACAGGGACATCTCTCTCTTCGTCTTCCTCTATACTGCGTAGCTACTGTTCACCACAGGGACATCTCTCTCTTCGTCTTCCTCTATACTGCGTAGCTACTGTTCACCACAGGGACATCTCTCTCCTCGTCTTCCTCTATACTGCGTAGCTACTGTTCACCACAGGGACATCTCTCTATTCGTCTTCCTCTATACTGCGTAGCTACTGTTCACCACAGGGACATCTCTCTATTCGTCTTCCTCTATACTGCGTAGCTACTGTTCACCACAGGGACATCTCTCTCTTCGTCTTCCTCTATACTGCGTAGCTACTGTTCACCACAGGGACATCTCTCTATTCGTCTTCCTCTATACTGCGTAGCTACTGTTCACCACAGGGACATCTCTCTCTTCGTCTTCCTCTATACTGCGTAGCTACTGTTCACCACAGGGACATCTCTCTCTTCGTCTTCCTCTATACTGCGTAGCTACTGTTCACCACAGGGACATCTCTCTCTTCGTCTTCCTCTATACTGCGTAGCTACTGTTCACCACAGGGACATCTCTCTCTTCGTCTTCCTCTATACTGCGTAGCTACTGTTCACCACAGGGACATCTCTCTCTTCGTCTTCCTCTATACTGCGTAGCTACTGTTCACCACAGGGACATCTCTCTATTCGTCTTCCTCTATACTGCGTAGCTACTGTTCACCACAGGGACATCTCTCTCTTCGTCTTCCTCTATACTGCGTAGCTACTGTTCACAACGGGGACATCTCTCTCTATTCGTCTTCCTCTATACTGCGTAGCTACTGTACACCACAGGGACATCTCTCTCTTCGTCTTCCTCTATACTGCGTAGCTACTGTTCACCACAGGGACATCTCTCTATTCGTCTTCCTCTATACTGCGTAGCTACTGTTCACCACAGGGACATCTCTCTATTCGTCTTCCTCTATACTGCGTAGCTACTGTTCACCACAGGGACATCTCTCTATTCGTCTTCCTCTATACTGCGTAGCTACTGTTCACCACAGGGACATCTCTCTATTCGTCTTCCTCTATACTGCGTAGCTACTGTTCACCACAGGGACATCTCTCTCTTCGTCTTCCTCTATACTGCGTAGCTACTGTTCACCACAGGGACATCTCTCTCTTCGTCTTCCTCTATACTGCGTAGCTACTGTTCACCACAGGGACATCTCTCTCTTCGTCTTCCTCTATACTGCGTAGCTACTGTTCACCACAGGGACATCTCTCTATTCGTCTTCCTCTATACTGCGTAGCTACTGTTCACCACAGGGACATCTCTCTATTCGTCTTCCTCTATACTGCGTAGCTACTGTACACCACAGGGACATCTCTCTATTCGTCTTCCTCTATACTGCGTAGCTACTGTTCACCACAGGGACATCTCTCTATTCGTCTTCCTCTATACTGCGTAGCTACTGTTCACCACAGGGACATCTCTCTATTCGTCTTCCTCTATACTGCGTAGCTACTGTTCACCACAGGGACATCTCTCTCTTCGTCTTCCTCTATACTGCGTAGCTACTGTTCACCACAGGGACATCTCTCTATTCGTCTTCCTCTATACTGCGTAGCTACTGTTCACCACAGGGACATCTCTCTATTCGTCTTCCTCTATACTGCGTAGCTACTGTTCACCACAGGGACATCTCTCTCTTCGTCTTCCTCTATACCGCGTAGCTACTGTTCACCACAGGGACATCTCTCTCTTCGTCTTCCTCTATACTGCGTAGCTACTGTTCACCACAGGGACATCTCTCTATTCGTCTTCCTCTATACTGCGTAGCTACTGTTCACCACAGGGACATCTCTCTATTCGTCTTCCTCTATACTGCGTAGCTACTGTTCACCACAGGGACATCTCTCTCTTCGTCTTCCTCTATACTGCGTAGCTACTGTTCACCACAGGGACATCTCTCTATTCGTCTTCCTCTATACTGCGTAGCTACTGTTCACCACAGGGACATCTCTCTATTCGTCTTCCTCTATACTGCGTAGCTACTGTTCACCACAGGGACATCTCTCTATTCGTCTTCCTCTATACTGCGTAGCTACTGTTCACCACGGGGACATCTCTCTCTATTCGTCTTCCTCTATACTGCGTAGCTACTGTTCACCACAGGGACATCTCTCTATTCGTCTTCCTCTATACTGCGTAGCTACTGTTCACCACAGGGACATCTCTCTATTCGTCTTCCTCTATACTGCGTAGCTACTGTTCACCACGGGGACATCTCTCTCTATTCGTCTTCCTCTATACTGCGTAGCTACTGTTCACCACAGGGACATCTCTCTCTTCGTCTTCCTCTATACTGCGTAGCTACTGTTCACCACAGGGACATCTCTCTCTTCGTCTTCCTCTATACTGCGTAGCTACTGTTCACCACAGGGACATCTCTCTATTCGTCTTCCTCTATACTGCGTAGCTACTGTTCACCACAGGGACATCTCTCTCTTCGTCTTCCTCTATACTGCGTAGCTACTGTTCACCACAGGGACATCTCTCTATTCGTCTTCCTCTATACTGCGTAGCTACTGTTCACCACAGGGACATCTCTCTATTCGTCTTCCTCTATACTGCGTAGCTACTGTACACCACAGGGACATCTCTCTATTCATCTTCCTCTATACTGCGTAGCTACTGTTCACCACAGGGACATCTCTCTCTTCGTCTTCCTCTATACTGCGTAGCTACTGTTCACCACAGGGACATCTCTCTATTCGTCTTCCTCTATACTGCGTAGCTACTGTTCACCACAGGGACATCTCTCTCTTCGTCTTCCTCTATACTGCGTAGCTACTGTTCACCACAGGGACATCTCTCTATTCGTCTTCCTCTATACTGCGTAGCTACTGTTCACCACAGGGACATCTCTCTATTCGTCTTCCTCTATACTGCGTAGCTACTGTTCACCACAGGGACATCTCTCTCTTCGTCTTCCTCTATACTGCGTAGCTACTGTTCACCACAGGGACATCTCTCTATTCGTCTTCCTCTATACTGCGTAGCTACTGTTCACCACAGGGACATCTCTCTATTCGTCTTCCTCTATACTGCGTAGCTACTGTTCACCACAGGGACATCTCTCTCTTCGTCTTCCTCTATACTGCGTAACTACTGTTCACCACAGGGACATCTCTCTATTCGTCTTCCTCTATACTGCGTAGCTACTGTTCACCACAGGGACATCTCTCTATTCGTCTTTCTCTATACTGCGTAGCTACTGTTCACCACAGGGACATCTCTCTATTCGTCTTCCTCTATACTGCGTAGCTACTGTTCACCACAGGGACATCTCTCTATTCGTCTTCCTCCATACTGCGTAGCTACTGTTCACCACAGGGACATCTCTCTATTCGTCTTCCTCTATACTGCGTAGCTACTGTTCACCACAGGGACATCTCTCTATTCGTCTTCCTCCATACTGCGTAGCTACTGTTCACCACAGGGACATCTCTCTATTCGTCTTCCTCTATACTGCGTAGCTACTGTTCACCACAGGGACATCTCTCTCTTCGTCTTCCTCTATACTGCGTAGCTACTGTTCACCACAGGGACATCTCTCTATTCGTCTTCCTCTATACTGCGTAGCTACTGTTCACCACAGGGACATCTCTCTATTCGTCTTCCTCTATACTGCGTAGCTACTGTTCACCACAGGGACATCTCTCTATTCGTCTTCCTCTATACTGCGTAGCTACTGTTCACCACAGGGACATCTCTCTATTCGTCTTCCTCCATACTGCGTAGCTACTGTTCACCACAGGGACATCTCTCTCTTCGTCTTCCTCTATACTGCGTAGCTACTGTTCACCACAGGGACATCTCTCTCTCCGTCTTCCTCTATACTGCGTAGCTACTGTTCACCACAGGGACATCTCTCTATTCGTCTTCCTCTATACTGCGTAGCTACTGTTCACCACAGGGACATCTCTCTATTCGTCTTCCTCTATACTGCGTAGCTACTGTTCACCACAGGGACATCTCTCTCTTCGTCTTCCTCTATACTGCGTAGCTACTGTTCACCACAGGGACATCTCTCTATTCGTCTTCCTCTATACTGCGTAGCTACTGTTCACCACAGGGACATCTCTCTCTTCGTCTTCCTCTATACTGCGTAGCTACTGTACACCACAGGGACATCTCTCTCTTCGTCTTCCTCTATACTGCGTAGCTACTGTTCACCACAGGGACATCTCTCTATTCGTCTTCCTCTATACTGCGTAGCTACTGTACACCACAGGGACATCTCTCTCTTCGTCTTCCTCTATACTGCGTAGCTACTGTTCACCACAGGGACATCTCTCTATTCGTCTTCCTCTATACTGCGTAGCTACTGTTCACCACAGGGACATCTCTCTATTCGTCTTCCTCTATACTGCGTAGCTACTGTTCACCACAGGGACATCTCTCTCTTCGTCTTCCTCTATACTGCGTAGCTACTGTACACCACAGGGACATCTCTCTATTCGTCTTCCTCTATACTGCGTAGCTACTGTTCACCACAGGGACATCTCTCTATTCGTCTTCCTCTATACTGCGTAGCTACTGTTCACCACAGGGACATCTCTCTATTCGTCTTCCTCTATACTGCGTAGCTACTGTTCACCACAGGGACATCTCTCTCTTCGTCTTCCTCTATACTGCGTAGCTACTGTTCACCACAGGGACATCTCTCTATTCGTCTTCCTCTATACTGCGTAGCTACTGTTCACCACAGGGACATCTCTCTCTTCGTCTTCCTCTATACTGCGTAGCTACTGTTCACCACAGGGACATCTCTCTATTCGTCTTCCTCTATACTGCGTAGCTACTGTTCACCACAGGGACATCTCTCTCTTCGTCTTCCTCTATACTGCGTAGCTACTGTTCACCACAGGGACATCTCTCTATTCGTCTTCCTCTATACTGCGTAGCTACTGTTCACCACGGGGACATCTCTCTATTCGTCTTCCTCTATACTGCGTAGCTACTGTTCACCACAGGGACATCTCTCTCTTCGTCTTCCTCTATACTGCGTAGCTACTGTTCACCACAGGGACATCTCTCTATTCGTCTTCCTCTATACTGCGTAGCTACTGTTCACCACGGGGACATCTCTCTATTCGTCTTCCTCTATACTGCGTAGCTACTGTTCACCACAGGGACATCTCTCTCTTCGTCTTCCTCTATACTGCGTAGCTACTGTTCACCACAGGGACATCTCTCTATTCGTCTTCCTCTATACTGCGTAGCTACTGTTCACCACAGGGACATCTCTCTCTTCGTCTTCCTCTATACTGCGTAGCTACTGTTCACCACAGGGACATCTCTCTATTCGTCTTCCTCTATACTGCGTAGCTACTGTTCACCACAGGGACATCTCTCTCTTCGTCTTCCTCTATACTGCGTAGCTACTGTTCACCACAGGGACATCTCTCTATTCGTCTTCCTCTATACTGCGTAGCTACTGTACACCACAGGGACATCTCTCTCTTCGTCTTCCTCTATACTGCGTAGCTACTGTTCACCACAGGGACATCTCTCTATTCGTCTTCCTCTATACTGCGTAGCTACTGTTCACCACAGGGACATCTCTCTCTTCGTCTTCCTCTATACTGCGTAGCTACTGTTCACCACAGGGACATCTCTCTATTCGTCTTCCTCTATACTGCGTAGCTACTGTTCACCACAGGGACATCTCTCTCTTCGTCTTCCTCTATACTGCGTAGCTACTGTTCACCACAGGGACATCTCTCTATTCGTCTTCCTCTATACTGCGTAGCTACTGTTCACCACAGGGACATCTCTCTCTTCGTCTTCCTCTATACTGCGTAGCTACTGTTCACCACAGGGACATCTCTCTATTCGTCTTCCTCTATACTGCGTAGCTACTGTTCACCACAGGGACATCTCTCTCTATTCGTCTTCCTCTATACTGCGTAGCTACTGTTCACCACAGGGACATCTCTCTCTTCGTCTTCCTCTATACTGCGTAGCTACTGTTCACCACAGGGACATCTCTCTATTCGTCTTCCTCTATACTGCGTAGCTACTGTACACCACAGGGACATCTCTCTATTCGTCTTCCTCTATACTGCGTAGCTACTGTTCACCACAGGGACATCTCTCTATTCGTCTTCCTCTATACTGCGTAGCTACTGTTCACCACAGGGACATCTCTCTATTCGTCTTCCTCTATACTGCGTAGCTACTGTTCACCACAGGGACATCTCTCTCTTCGTCTTCCTCTATACTGCGTAGCTACTGTTCACCACAGGGACATCTCTCTATTCGTCTTCCTCTATACTGCGTAGCTACTGTTCACCACAGGGACATCTCTCTATTCGTCTTCCTCTATACTGCGTAGCTACTGTTCACCACAGGGACATCTCTCTCTTCGTCTTCCTCTATACCGCGTAGCTACTGTTCACCACAGGGACATCTCTCTCTTCGTCTTCCTCTATACTGCGTAGCTACTGTTCACCACAGGGACATCTCTCTATTCGTCTTCCTCTATACTGCGTAGCTACTGTTCACCACAGGGACATCTCTCTATTCGTCTTCCTCTATACTGCGTAGCTACTGTTCACCACAGGGACATCTCTCTCTTCGTCTTCCTCTATACTGCGTAGCTACTGTTCACCACAGGGACATCTCTCTATTCGTCTTCCTCTATACTGCGTAGCTACTGTTCACCACAGGGACATCTCTCTATTCGTCTTCCTCTATACTGCGTAGCTACTGTTCACCACAGGGACATCTCTCTATTCGTCTTCCTCTATACTGCGTAGCTACTGTTCACCACGGGGACATCTCTCTCTATTCGTCTTCCTCTATACTGCGTAGCTACTGTTCACCACAGGGACATCTCTCTATTCGTCTTCCTCTATACTGCGTAGCTACTGTTCACCACAGGGACATCTCTCTATTCGTCTTCCTCTATACTGCGTAGCTACTGTTCACCACGGGGACATCTCTCTCTATTCGTCTTCCTCTATACTGCGTAGCTACTGTTCACCACAGGGACATCTCTCTCTTCGTCTTCCTCTATACTGCGTAGCTACTGTTCACCACAGGGACATCTCTCTCTTCGTCTTCCTCTATACTGCGTAGCTACTGTTCACCACAGGGACATCTCTCTATTCGTCTTCCTCTATACTGCGTAGCTACTGTTCACCACAGGGACATCTCTCTCTTCGTCTTCCTCTATACTGCGTAGCTACTGTTCACCACAGGGACATCTCTCTATTCGTCTTCCTCTATACTGCGTAGCTACTGTTCACCACAGGGACATCTCTCTATTCGTCTTCCTCTATACTGCGTAGCTACTGTTCACCACAGGGACATCTCTCTATTCGTCTTCCTCTATACTGCGTAGCTACTGTTCACCACAGGGACATCTCTCTCTTCGTCTTCCTCTATACTGCGTAGCTACTGTTCACCACAGGGACATCTCTCTATTCGTCTTCCTCTATACTGCGTAGCTACTGTTCACCACAGGGACATCTCTCTATTCGTCTTCCTCTATACTGCGTAGCTACTGTTCACCACAGGGACATCTCTCTATTCGTCTTCCTCTATACTGCGTAGCTACTGTTCACCACAGGGACATCTCTCTCTTCGTCTTCCTCTATACTGCGTAACTACTGTTCACCACAGGGACATCTCTCTATTCGTCTTCCTCTATACTGCGTAGCTACTGTTCACCACAGGGACATCTCTCTATTCGTCTTTCTCTATACTGCGTAGCTACTGTTCACCACAGGGACATCTCTCTATTCGTCTTCCTCTATACTGCGTAGCTACTGTTCACCACAGGGACATCTCTCTATTCGTCTTCCTCCATACTGCGTAGCTACTGTTCACCACAGGGACATCTCTCTATTCGTCTTCCTCTATACTGCGTAGCTACTGTTCACCACAGGGACATCTCTCTATTCGTCTTCCTCCATACTGCGTAGCTACTGTTCACCACAGGGACATCTCTCTATTCGTCTTCCTCTATACTGCGTAGCTACTGTTCACCACAGGGACATCTCTCTCTTCGTCTTCCTCTATACTGCGTAGCTACTGTTCACCACAGGGACATCTCTCTATTCGTCTTCCTCTATACTGCGTAGCTACTGTTCACCACAGGGACATCTCTCTATTCGTCTTCCTCTATACTGCGTAGCTACTGTTCACCACAGGGACATCTCTCTATTCGTCTTCCTCTATACTGCGTAGCTACTGTTCACCACAGGGACATCTCTCTATTCGTCTTCCTCCATACTGCGTAGCTACTGTTCACCACAGGGACATCTCTCTCTTCGTCTTCCTCTATACTGCGTAGCTACTGTTCACCACAGGGACATCTCTCTCTTCGTCTTCCTCTATACTGCGTAGCTACTGTTCACCACAGGGACATCTCTCTCTTCGTCTTCCTCTATACTGCGTAGCTACTGTTCACCACAGGGACATCTCTCTATTCGTCTTCCTCTATACTGCGTAGCTACTGTTCACCACAGGGACATCTCTCTCTTCGTCTTCCTCTATACTGCGTAGCTACTGTTCACCACAGGGACATCTCTCTATTCGTCTTCCTCTATACTGCGTAGCTACTGTTCACCACAGGGACATCTCTCTATTCGTCTTCCTCTATACTGCGTAGCTACTGTTCACCACAGGGACATCTCTCTATTCGTCTTCCTCTATACTGCGTAGCTACTGTTCACCACAGGGACATCTCTCTCTTCGTCTTCCTCTATACTGCGTAGCTACTGTTCACCACAGGGACATCTCTCTATTCGTCTTCCTCTATACTGCGTAGCTACTGTTCACCACAGGGACATCTCTCTATTCGTCTTCCTCTATACTGCGTAGCTACTGTTCACCACAGGGACATCTCTCTATTCGTCTTCCTCTATACTGCGTAGCTACTGTTCACCACAGGGACATCTCTCTCTTCGTCTTCCTCTATACTGCGTAACTACTGTTCACCACAGGGACATCTCTCTATTCGTCTTCCTCTATACTGCGTAGCTACTGTTCACCACAGGGACATCTCTCTATTCGTCTTTCTCTATACTGCGTAGCTACTGTTCACCACAGGGACATCTCTCTATTCGTCTTCCTCTATACTGCGTAGCTACTGTTCACCACAGGGACATCTCTCTATTCGTCTTCCTCCATACTGCGTAGCTACTGTTCACCACAGGGACATCTCTCTATTCGTCTTCCTCTATACTGCGTAGCTACTGTTCACCACAGGGACATCTCTCTATTCGTCTTCCTCCATACTGCGTAGCTACTGTTCACCACAGGGACATCTCTCTATTCGTCTTCCTCTATACTGCGTAGCTACTGTTCACCACAGGGACATCTCTCTCTTCGTCTTCCTCTATACTGCGTAGCTACTGTTCACCACAGGGACATCTCTCTATTCGTCTTCCTCTATACTGCGTAGCTACTGTTCACCACAGGGACATCTCTCTATTCGTCTTCCTCTATACTGCGTAGCTACTGTTCACCACAGGGACATCTCTCTATTCGTCTTCCTCTATACTGCGTAGCTACTGTTCACCACAGGGACATCTCTCTATTCGTCTTCCTCCATACTGCGTAGCTACTGTTCACCACAGGGACATCTCTCTCTTCGTCTTCCTCTATACTGCGTAGCTACTGTTCACCACAGGGACATCTCTCTCTTCGTCTTCCTCTATACTGCGTAGCTACTGTTCACCACAGGGACATCTCTCTCTTCGTCTTCCTCTATACTGCGTAGCTACTGTTCACCACAGGGACATCTCTCTATTCGTCTTCCTCTATACTGCGTAGCTACTGTTCACCACAGGGACATCTCTCTCTTCGTCTTCCTCTATACTGCGTAGCTACTGTTCACCACAGGGACATCTCTCTATTCGTCTTCCTCTATACTGCGTAGCTACTGTTCACCACAGGGACATCTCTCTATTCGTCTTCCTCTATACTGCGTAGCTACTGTTCACCACAGGGACATCTCTCTATTCGTCTTCCTCTATACTGCGTAGCTACTGTTCACCACAGGGACATCTCTCTCTTCGTCTTCCTCTATACTGCGTAGCTACTGTTCACCACAGGGACATCTCTCTATTCGTCTTCCTCTATACTGCGTAGCTACTGTTCACCACAGGGACATCTCTCTATTCGTCTTCCTCTATACTGCGTAGCTACTGTTCACCACAGGGACATCTCTCTATTCGTCTTCCTCTATACTGCGTAGCTACTGTTCACCACAGGGACATCTCTCTCTTCGTCTTCCTCTATACTGCGTAACTACTGTTCACCACAGGGACATCTCTCTATTCGTCTTCCTCTATACTGCGTAGCTACTGTTCACCACAGGGACATCTCTCTATTCGTCTTTCTCTATACTGCGTAGCTACTGTTCACCACAGGGACATCTCTCTATTCGTCTTCCTCTATACTGCGTAGCTACTGTTCACCACAGGGACATCTCTCTATTCGTCTTCCTCCATACTGCGTAGCTACTGTTCACCACAGGGACATCTCTCTATTCGTCTTCCTCTATACTGCGTAGCTACTGTTCACCACAGGGACATCTCTCTATTCGTCTTCCTCCATACTGCGTAGCTACTGTTCACCACAGGGACATCTCTCTATTCGTCTTCCTCTATACTGCGTAGCTACTGTTCACCACAGGGACATCTCTCTCTTCGTCTTCCTCTATACTGCGTAGCTACTGTTCACCACAGGGACATCTCTCTATTCGTCTTCCTCTATACTGCGTAGCTACTGTTCACCACAGGGACATCTCTCTATTCGTCTTCCTCTATACTGCGTAGCTACTGTTCACCACAGGGACATCTCTCTATTCGTCTTCCTCTATACTGCGTAGCTACTGTTCACCACAGGGACATCTCTCTATTCGTCTTCCTCCATACTGCGTAGCTACTGTTCACCACAGGGACATCTCTCTCTTCGTCTTCCTCTATACTGCGTAGCTACTGTTCACCACAGGGACATCTCTCTCTTCGTCTTCCTCTATACTGCGTAGCTACTGTTCACCACAGGGACATCTCTCTATTCGTCTTCCTCTATACTGCGTAGCTACTGTTCACCACAGGGACATCTCTCTATTCGTCTTCCTCTATACTGCGTAGCTACTGTTCACCACAGGGACATCTCTCTCTTCGTCTTCCTCTATACTGCGTAGCTACTGTTCACCACAGGGACATCTCTCTATTCGTCTTCCTCTATACTGCGTAGCTACTGTTCACCACAGGGACATCTCTCTCTTCGTCTTCCTCTATACTGCGTAGCTACTGTACACCACAGGGACATCTCTCTCTTCGTCTTCCTCTATACTGCGTAGCTACTGTTCACCACAGGGACATCTCTCTATTCGTCTTCCTCTATACTGCGTAGCTACTGTACACCACAGGGACATCTCTCTCTTCGTCTTCCTCTATACTGCGTAGCTACTGTTCACCACAGGGACATCTCTCTATTCGTCTTCCTCTATACTGCGTAGCTACTGTTCACCACAGGGACATCTCTCTATTCGTCTTCCTCTATACTGCGTAGCTACTGTTCACCACAGGGACATCTCTCTCTTCGTCTTCCTCTATACTGCGTAGCTACTGTACACCACAGGGACATCTCTCTATTCGTCTTCCTCTATACTGCGTAGCTACTGTTCACCACAGGGACATCTCTCTATTCGTCTTCCTCTATACTGCGTAGCTACTGTTCACCACAGGGACATCTCTCTATTCGTCTTCCTCTATACTGCGTAGCTACTGTTCACCACAGGGACATCTCTCTCTTCGTCTTCCTCTATACTGCGTAGCTACTGTTCACCACAGGGACATCTCTCTATTCGTCTTCCTCTATACTGCGTAGCTACTGTTCACCACAGGGACATCTCTCTCTTCGTCTTCCTCTATACTGCGTAGCTACTGTTCACCACAGGGACATCTCTCTATTCGTCTTCCTCTATACTGCGTAGCTACTGTTCACCACGGGGACATCTCTCTCTTCGTCTTCCTCTATACTGCGTAGCTACTGTTCACCACAGGGACATCTCTCTATTCGTCTTCCTCTATACTGCGTAGCTACTGTTCACCACGGGGACATCTCTCTCTTCGTCTTCCTCTATACTGCGTAGCTACTGTTCACCACAGGGACATCTCTCTATTCGTCTTCCTCTATACTGCGTAGCTACTGTTCACCACGGGGACATCTCTCTATTCGTCTTCCTCTATACTGCGTAGCTACTGTTCACCACAGGGACATCTCTCTCTTCGTCTTCCTCTATACTGCGTAGCTACTGTTCACCACAGGGACATCTCTCTATTCGTCTTCCTCTATACTGCGTAGCTACTGTTCACCACAGGGACATCTCTCTCTTCGTCTTCCTCTATACTGTGTAGCTACTGTTCACCACAGGGACATCTCTCTATTCGTCTTCCTCTATACTGCGTAGCTACTGTTCACCACAGGGACATCTCTCTCTTCGTCTTCCTCTATACTGCGTAGCTACTGTTCACCACAGGGACATCTCTCTATTCGTCTTCCTCTATACTGCGTAGCTACTGTACACCACAGGGACATCTCTCTCTTCGTCTTCCTCTATACTGCGTAGCTACTGTTCACCACAGGGACATCTCTCTATTCGTCTTCCTCTATACTGCGTAGCTACTGTTCACCACAGGGACATCTCTCTCTTCGTCTTCCTCTATACTGCGTAGCTACTGTTCACCACAGGGACATCTCTCTATTCGTCTTCCTCTATACTGCGTAGCTACTGTTCACCACAGGGACATCTCTCTCTTCGTCTTCCTCTATACTGCGTAGCTACTGTTCACCACAGGGACATCTCTCTATTCGTCTTCCTCTATACTGCGTAGCTACTGTTCACCACAGGGACATCTCTCTCTATTCGTCTTCCTCTATACTGCGTAGCTACTGTTCACCACAGGGACATCTCTCTATTCGTCTTCCTCTATACTGCGTAGCTACTGTTCACCACAGGGACATCTCTCTCTATTCGTCTTCCTCTATACTGCGTAGCTACTGTTCACCACAGGGACATCTCTCTCTTCGTCTTCCTCTATACTGCGTAGCTACTGTTCACCACAGGGACATCTCTCTCTTCGTCTTCCTCTATAATTTGTAAGTCGCTCTGGATAAGAGCGTCTGCTAAATGACTTAAATGTAAATGTAATACTGCGTAGCTACTGTTCACCACAGGGACATCTCTCTCTTCGTCTTCCTCTATACTGCGTAGCTACTGTTCACCACAGGGACATCTCTCTATCCGTCTTCCTCTATACTGCGTAGCTACTGTTCACCACAGGGACATCTCTCTCTTCGTCTTCCTCTATACTGCGTAGCTACTGTTCACCACAGGGACATCTCTCTCTTCGTCTTCCTCTATACTGCGTAGCTACTGTTCACCACAGGGACATCTCTCTCTTCGTCTTCCTCTATACTGCGTAGCTACTGTTCACCACAGGGACATCTCTCTCTTCGTCTTCCTCTATACTGCGTAGCTACTGTTCACCACAGGGACA